>NC_061512.1:198595903-198643848 GCF_022539505.1 Lolium rigidum
GCGGCCCACCTCTGACTCGGTTAAATCTTGGTGATAACAGTTGCCACTAGGGATAAAACATCGATGCTTTGTCTAAGGATATTTGTGTTGATTATATTACGCACCATACTTAATGCAATTGTCTGTTGTTTGCAACTTAATACTGGAAGGGGTGCGGATGCTAACCCGAAGGTGGACTTTTTAGGCATAGATGCATGTTGGATAGCGGTCTATGTACTTTGTCGTAATGCCCTAAGTAAATCTCATATTAGTCATCATGATATGTATGTGCATTGTTATGCCCTCTCTATTTGTCAATTTCCCAACTGTAATTTGTTCACCCAACATGCTATTTCTTATTGGAGAAACACCACTAGTGAACTGTGGACCCCGGTCCATTCTTTTACATCTGAATACAATCTACTGCAATAATTGTTCTCTACTGTTCTTCGCAAACAAACATCATTTTCTACACCATACATTTAATCCTTTGTTTACAGCAAGCCGGTGAGATTGACAACCTCACTGTTAAGTTGGGGCAAAGTATTTTGATTGTGTTGTGCAGGTTCCACGTTGGCGCCGGAATCCCTGGTGTTGCGCCGCACTACACTCCTCCGCCAACAACCTTCACGTGGCCCTTGACTCCTACTCGGTTCGATAACCTTGGTTTCTTACCGAGGGAAAACTTGCTGCTGTACGCATCACACCTTCCTCTTGGGGTTCCCAACGGACGTGTGCTTCACGCGTTATCAAGCTCTTTTTCCGGCGCCGTTGCCGGGGAGATCAAGACACGCTGCAAGGGGAGTCTCTCACATCCAATCTCTTTACTTTGTTTTTGTCTTGCTTTACTTTATTTTATTTACTGCTTTGTTTGCTCTCTATATCAAAAATACAAAAAAATTAGTTACTTGCTTTACTTTATTTACTGTCTTGTTTGAGTTCTCTATATTAAAAACACAAAAAGATAGTTACTTGCATTTACTTTATTTAGTTTGTTTTATTTACTACTGCTAAAATGGGTACTCCTGAGAATACTAAGTTGTGTGACTTCACTAGCATAAATAATAATGATTTCCTATGCACACCTATTGCTCCACCTGCTACTACAGCAGAATTTTTTGAAATTAAACCTGCTTTACTAAATCTTGTTATGAGAGAGCAAGTTTCTGGTGTTAGTTCTAATGATGCTGCTGCCCATCTTAATAAATTTGTTGAACTTTGTGAAATGCAAAAGTATAAGGATGTAGATGGTGACATTATAAAATTAAAATTGTTTCCTTTCTCCTTAAGAGAAAGAGCTAAAGATTGGTTGCTATCTTTGCCTAAGAACAGTATTGATTCATGGACTAAATGTAAGGATGCTTTCATTGGTAGATATTATCCTCCTACTAAAATTATATCTTTGAGAAGTAGCATAATGAATTTTAAGCAATTGGATAATGAACATGTTGCCCAAGAATGGGAAAGAATGAAATCTTTGGTAAAGAATTGCCCTACCCATGGACTGACTACTTGGATGATCATCCAAACCTTTTATGCAGGACTGAATTTTTCTTCGCGGAACCTATTGGATTCAGCTGCTGGAGGTACTTTTATGTCCATCACCTGAGGCGCCGCAACAAAGCTTCTTGATGATATGGTGATCAACTACTCTGAATGGCACACTGAAAGGGCTCCACAAGGTAAGAAGGTAAATTATGTTGAAGAAACCTCCTCTTTGAGTGATAAGATTGATGCTATTATGTCTATGCTTGTGAATGGTAGATCTAATGTTGATCCTAATAATGTTCATTTAGCTTCATTGGTTGCTCAAGAAGAGCATGTTGATGTGAACTTCATTAAAAACAATAATTTCAACAACAATGCTTATAGGAATAATTTTGGTAACAACTATAGGCCATATCCTTCTAATAATAGTAATGGTTATGGTAATTCTTATGGGAATTCTTACAACAATAATAGGAGTGTACCCCCTGGTCTTGAAGCTATGCTTAAAGAATTTATTAGAACACAAACTGCTTTTAACAAATCTGTTGAAGAAAAGCTTGGTAAAATTGATGTTCTTGCTTCTAAGGTTGATAGTATTGCTGCCGATGTTGATCTTTTTAAATTTAAAGTTATGCCTAATGAAACTAAAGATATTAAGTCATTTGCTACAGCAAACGCTATCCAAGTTCGAATTAATGAAAATATTAGACTGATGGCTGAATTGCATGCTAGGTGGGAAAGAGAAGAAAAATTTGCTAAAGAGAATAATGTAGCTAAAGTTTGGACTATTACCACGACTAGTAATGTTGATGCTTCACATGTTGCTAAACCTCCTACTATCAATGGTAAAATAATTGGTGTTAGCATGGTTTCTACTCCTAATGCAAAGCATGCAAAACTGCCTGAAATTGCTAAAACTGCTGAAACTGCTTGTGATAAAACTGCTGAAATTTTTCAAAATATTGGGGACAATGATCCCATTGCTGTAGATCATAATGGTTTAGATTTTGATGATTGTCATATCTCTGAAGTTATTAAGTTCTTACAAAAACGTGCTAGAAGTCCCAATGCTAGTGCTACAAATTTGCCTTTACAAAACATATTACAAATGCTCTCATAAAAGCTAGAGAAGAAAAATTAAAACTTGAAACTTTTATTCCTATGATTTAGAAGATGGTTGGGAGCCCATCATTAAGATGAAGGTCAATGATTTTGATTGTAATGCTTTATGTGATCTTGGTGCAAGTATTTCTGTTATGCCTAAGAAAATCTATGATATGCTTGACTTGCCACCGTTGAAAAATTGTTATTTGGATGTTAATCTTGCTGATAACTCTATGAAGAAACCTTTGGGGAGGATTGATAATGTCCGCATTACAGTTAACAATAACCTTGTCCCCATTGATTTTGTTGTCTTGGATATTGAATGCAATGCATCTTGTCCCATTATTTTGGGAAGACCTTTTCTTCGAACTGTTGGTGCTATTATTGATATGAAGGAAGGTAATATTAAGTATCAATTTCTTCTCAAGAAAGGTATGGAACACTTCCATAGAAAGAGAATGAAGTTACCCTTTGATTCTATTATTAGAACAAATTATGATGTTGATGCTTCATCTCTTGATGTTACTCGATTCACACTTTCTGCGCCTAGCTGAAAGGCGTTAAAGAAAAGCGCTTATGGGAGACAACCCATTATTTTACTTCTACACTTTTGTTTTATATTTGAGTCTTGGAAGTTGTTACTACTGTAGCAACCTCTTCTTATCTTTATTTTATTGCATTGTTGTGCCAAGTAAAGTCTTTGATAGTAGTGTTGATACTAGATTTGGATTACTGCGCAGAAACAGATTTCTTGCTGTCACGAAATTGAGTAGCCCCGTCTGTAGGTAACTCAGAAAAATCTGCCAATTTACGTGGGTGATCCTCAGATATCTACGCAACTTTCATTCAATTTGAGATTTTTCATCTAAGCAAGTTAAGTGCCCCTGGAAAATTCGTCTTTACGGACTATTCTGTTTTGACAGATTCTGCCTATTGTTTCGCATTGCCTGTTTTGCTATGTTTGATGGATTTATTTGTTCCATTAACTTTCAGTAGCTTTGTGCAATATCCAGAAGTGTTAAGAATGATTATGTCACCTCTGAATATGTGAATTTTTGATTATGCACTAACCCTCTAGTGAGTTTGTTTTGAGTTTGGTGTGGAGGAAGTTTTCAAGGATCAAGAGAGGAGGATGATACAATATGATCAAGAAGAGTGAAAAGTCTAAGCTTGGGGATGCCCCCGTGGATCATCCCTGCATATTTCAAGAAGACTCAAGCATCTAAGCTTGGGGATGCCCAAGGCATCCCTTCTTCATCGACAACTTATCAGGTCGCCTCTAGTGAAACTATATTTTTATTTCGTCACATCTTATGTGCTTTACTTGGAGCGTCTGTATGTTTTTGTTTTTGTTTTTGTTTGAATAAAAGCGGATCCTAGAATTCTTTGTGTAGAAGAGAGACACGCTCCGCTCGTTCATATGAACACTGGTGTTCTTAGCTTTACTTTTAATGTTCATGGCGAAGGTTGAAACTGCTTCGTTCATTGTTATTTGGTGGGAAACAGAAAATGCTTCATGTGGTAATTGGTATATGGTTGACACGCGTACAGCAAGCGTCCGTTGGGAACCCCAAGAGGAAGGTGTGATGCGTACAGCGGCAAGTTTTCCCTCAGTATGAAACCAAGGTTTATCGAACCAGTAGGAGCCAAGAAGCACGTTGAAGGTTGATGGCGGCGAGATGTAGTGAGGCGCAACACCAGGGATTCCGGCGCCAACGTGGAACCTGCACAACACAACCAAAGTACTTTGCCCCAACGAAACAGTGAGGTTGTCAATCTCACCGGCTTGCTGTAACAAAGGATTAGATGTATAGTGTGGATGATGATTATTTGCAGAGAACAGTAGAACAATTGCAGTAGATTGTATTTCAGATGTAAAGAATGGACCGGGGTCCATAGTTCACTAGAGGTGTCTCTCCCATAAAAATAAATAGCATGTTGGGTGAACAAATTACAGTTGGGCAATTGACAAATAGAGAGGGCATGACCATGCACATACATGATATGATGAGTATTGTGAGATTTAATTGGGCATTACGACAAAGTACATAGACCGCTATCCAGCATGCATCTATGCCTTAAAAGTCCACCTTCAGAGTTATCATCCGAACCCCTTCCAGTATTAAGTTGCAAACAACGGACAATTGCATTAAGTATGGTGCGTAATGTAATCAATAACTACATCCTCGGACATAGCATCAATGTTTTATCCCTAGTGGCAACAAGCATATCCACAACCTTAGAACTTTCGGTCACTGTCCCGCATTTAATGGAGGCATGAACCCACTATCGAGCATAAATACTCCCTCTTGGAGTTACTAGCAAAAACTTGGCCAGAGCCTCTACTAATAACGGAGAGCATGCAAGATCATAAACAACACATAGATATAAATTGATAATCAACATAACATAGTATTCTCTATTCATCGGATCCCAACAAACACAACATATAGCATTACAGATAGATGATCTTGATCATGTTCGGCAGCTCACAAGATCCGACAATGAAGCATAATAAGGAGAAGACAACCATCTAGCTACTGCTATGGACCCATAGTCCAGGGGTAGACTACTCACTCATCACTCCGGAGGCGGCCATGGCGGTGTAGAGTCCTCCGGGAGATGAATCCCCTCTCCGGCAGGGTGCCGGAGGCGATCTCCTGAATCCCCCGAGATGGGATTGGCGGCGGCGTCTCTGGAAGGTTTTCCGTATCGTGGCTCTCGGTACTGGGGGTTTCGCGACGAAGGCTATTTGTAGGCGGAAGGGCAGGTCAGGGGGCCACACGAGGGGCCCAGATGACAGGGCCGCGCGGCCAAGACCTGGGCCGCGCCGCCCTGTGGTCTGGCCACCTCGTGGCCCCACTTCGTTAGCTCTCCGGTCTTCTGGAAGCTTCGTGTGAAAATAGGCCCCTGGGCGTTGATTTCGTCCAATTCCGAGAATATTTCCTTACTAGGATTTCTGAAACCAAAAACAGCAGAAAACAGCAACTGGCTCTTCGGCATCTCGTTAGTAGGTTAGTGCCGGAAAATGCATAAATATGATGTAAAGTATGCATAAAACATGTAGATATCATCAATAATGTGGCATGGAACATAAGAAATTATCGATACGTTGGAGACGTATCAATGGTCTTGAATAATTTGATACTTGGCAATTGTTGTGCTCAAATAGATCATGTTTAAGCTCTTGCATCATGTACTTCGCACCTATTAATGAAGAATTACCATAGAGCTTGTTGAAATTTGGTTTGCATGATTGGTCTCTCTAAAGTCTAGATATTTTCTGGTGAGGTGTTTGAACAACAAGGAAGACAGTGTAGAGTCTTATAATGCTTGCAATATGTTCTTATCTAAGCTTTGCTGTACCGGTTCATACTTGTGTTTGCTTCAAACAACCTTGCTAGACAAAGCCTTGTATTGAGAGGGATTACTTCTCGTGCATCCAAATCCTTGAGCCAAAAACTATGCCATTTGTGTCCACCATACCTACCTACTACATGGTATTTCTCTGCCATTCCAAAGTAAATTACTTGATTGCTACCTTTAAAATTTCATTCCTTCTCTTTGCAATATATAGCTCATGGGAAAATAGCTTAAAAACTATTGTGGTAAAGAATATGTAGCTTATGTATCTTATTTCTTATAAGTTGCTTGTTGAGTGGTAACCATGTTTCTGGGGACGCCATCAACTATTACACCTTTGTTGAATATCATGTGAGTTGCTATGCATGTTCGTCTTGTCTGAAGTAAGGGTGATTTATCATGATCAAATGGTTTGAGTATACATATTGTTAGAGAAGATCATTGGGCCGCTAACTAAAGCCATGAATCATGGTGGAAGTTTCAGTTTGGACATCAATCATCAATCTCTTATGAGAATATTATCTGTTGTTGAATGCTTATACATTAAAGAGGAGTCCATTATCTGTTTTCTATGTTGTCCCGGTATGGATGTCCTTAGTTGAGATAATCAAAAACGAGAAATCAAATGCGATCTATCTCCTTGGACCTTTGTACAGGAGGCATAGAGGTACCCGTTTGTGATACTTGGTTGAAACATATGTTATGCAATGATAATCCATGTAAATCCAAGCTAATTAGGACAAGGTGCGAGCACTATTGGTATTCTGTGCATGAGGCTTGCAACTTATAGGATGTCTTATGCATAACACATATGAATTATTACTACCGTTGACAAAATTGTTTCTATGTTTTCAAAATGAAAAGCTCTAGCACAAAAATAGTAAGCCATGCTTCCCTCTGCGAAGGGCCTTTCTTTTACTTTATGTTGAATCAGTTTACCTACTTCTTTCCATCTTAGAAGCAAACAGTTGTGTCAACTGTGTGCATTGATTCCTACATACTTGCTTATTTGCATTCATCATATTACTTTGTGTTGACAATTATCTATGAGATATACATGTTGAAGTTGAAAGCAACCGCTGAAACTTATATCTTCCTTTGTGTTGCTTCAAAACTTTCTACTAAGAATTTATTGCTTTATGAGTTAACTCCTATGCAAGTCTTATTGATGCTTGTCTTGAAAGTACTATTCATGAAAAGTCTTTGCTATATGATTCAGTTGTTTAATCATTGTCTTTACCATTGCTTCGAATCACTGTATTCATCGCATATGCTTTACAATAGTATTGATCAAGATTATGATAGCATATCACTTCAGAAATTATCCTTGTTATCGTTTAGCTACTCGAGGGCGAGTAGGAACTAAGCTTGGGGATGCTTGATACGTCTCAAACGTATCTATAATTTCTTATGTTCCATGCTACTTTTATGACAATACTCACATGTTTTATACACACTTTATGTCATTATTATGCATTTTTCGGCACTAACCTATTAACGAGATGTCGAAGCGCCAGTGCCTGTTTTCTGCTGTTTTTGGTTTCAGAAATCCTACAAAGGAAATATTCTCGGAATTGGACGAAATCAATGCCCAAGGTCTTATTTTTCCACGGAGCTTCCAGAAGACCGAAGAGCATACGAAGTGGGGCCACAAGGTGCCCAGACCATAGGGCGGCGCAGCCTGCATGGGGCCCGCGCTGGCCTATGGTGTGGGGCCTTTGCGCCGCCTCCAACTCTGCCCTTCCGCCTACTTAAACTCTCCGTCGCGAAAACCCTATTACCGAGAGCCACGATATGGAAATAGTTCCAGAGACGCCGCCGCCGCCAATCCCATCTCGGGGGATTCATGAGATCGCCTTCGGCACCCTGCCGGAGAGGGGAATCATCTCCCGGAGGACTCTTCATCACCATGATCGCCTCCGGACTGATGTGTGAGTAGTTCATCCTTGGACTATGGGTCCATAGCAGTAGCTAGATGGTTGTCTTCTCCTCATTGTGCTATCATGTTAGATCTTGTGAGCTACCTATCATGATCAAGATCATCTATTTGTAATGCTACATGTTGTGTTTGTTGGGATCCGATGAATATAGAATACTATGTCAAGTTGATTATCAATCTATCATATATGTGTTGTTTATGTTCTTGCATTCTCTCCGTTGCTAGTAGAGGCTCTGGCCAAGTTGATACTTGTGACTCCAAGAGGGAGTATTTATGCTCGATAGTGGGTTCATGCCTCCATTGAATGCGGGACAAGTGACGGAAAGTTCTAAGGTTGTGGATGTGCTGTTGCCACTAGGGATAAAACATCGATGCTTTGTCTAAGGATATTTGTGTTGATTACATTACGCACCATACTTAATGCAACTATCTGTTGTTTGCAACTTAATACTAGAAGGGGTGCGGATGCTAACCCGAAGGTGGACTTTTTAAGCATAGATGCATGCTGGATAATGGTCTATGTACTTTGTCGTAATGCTCTAAGTAAATCTCATATTAGTCATCATGATATGTATGTGCATTGTTATGCCCTCTCTATTTGTCAATTGCCCAACTGTAATTTGTTCACCCAACATGCTATTTCTTATTGGAGAGACACCACTAGTGAACTGTGGACCCTGGTCCATTTTTTTACATCTGAATACAATCTACTGCAATAATTGTTCTGTACTGTTCTTCGCAAACAAACATCATTTTCCACACCATACATTTAATCCTTTGTTTACAGCAAGCCGGTGAGATTGACAACTTCACTGTTAAGTTGGGGCAAAGTATTTTGATTGTGTTGTGCAGGTTCCACGTTGGCGCCGCAATCCCTAGTGTTGCGCCGCACTACACTCCTCCGCCAACAACCTTCACGTGGCCCTTGACTCCTACTGGTTCGATAACCTTGGTTTCTTACTGAGGGAAAACTTGCTGCTGTACGCATCACACCTTCCTCTTGGGGTTCCCAACGGACGTGTGCTTCACGCGTTATCACCCACAGACGGAGCCGGTGAGGCCGCTTGGGCCGGAGTGGCCACACGCGTCGGGGTGGCTGGGCTGCCACCAAGCGAGTCTGGCAGAGGAGAGCCAGCTCGTGCATGGTTTTGCATGGGGCTGGGTCCGCCCTCGCGGTATGATCTACGTGATCACTGTCCGTCGATGGCGTTGTGTCCAGGAGCTCAAGCCGAGCTCCACTAGTAGTCCATGCACCATTGTTAGGAAGCAAGGAAGGGGAATACGCAATATCTGCAAATTGGTCAATAGAGATTGGTGTACAAGTGTTGTCGGCAGAATTGGTGGTGGTAGGCATGTTTGCAAAAGGGAAAACATTTCATCAAAGAATAACATTCGCGAGAAATATAGACTCTATTAGAGGGTACATCCAAAGATTTATATCCCTTATAAAGGGAGCTATAGCCAATGAACACACACTTCTTAGAACGAAATTCAAGTTTTCGATTGTTGTAGGGTCTAAGATGAGGCCAACAAGCACAACCAAAAACCTTGAAGAACGTGTAGTCTGGGGTTTCATGCAATAGGACTTACATGGGAGTTTCATGTCAAGAACACGAGTAGGGAGCCTATTTATAAGAAAACAGGCAGTATGGAAAGCATCACTCCAAAAGTGAAACGGCAGGGAAGCATGTGCAAGTAGAGTAAGCCCAGTTTCTGCAATATGACGATGTTTACGTTCAGCAACCCCATTTTGCTGATGAGTATGGGGACACGCAACACGATGATCAATGCCAAGATCATTAAAGAAGGTATTGAGGTTACGATATTCGCCGCCCCAATCTGACTAAACATGAAGAATTTTGTGGCTAAGTAAACGTTCAACATGTGTTTGGAATTGCAAGAAGACACTAAAAACGTCAGACTTACATTAAGCAAATAGAGCCATGTGAATTTACTAAAAGTGTCAATAAAGCTCACATAATAAGAATGGCCACTAATGGAAGTTTGGGCAGGGCCCGAGACATCTGCAAAAATTAGCTCTAAAGGAGCTTTTATTACACGAGTGGAAGATGAAAAAGGTAACTGATGACTTTTGCCTGCTTGCTGACAGGCATCACACACTAAGGAACTTTTATTTCTAGACTCAATAGGTAGGGCATGGCGGCGAAGAACATGCTCTACAACTAGGGACCCTAGATGTCCTAGACAATAGTGCCAGTTGGACGATGAAACTCGAATGTTGCTGAAAACTTGTCTGACTGAGGGCCCTCAACCACCAACTGGTTAGAGGGCACCATAACTCTGACCACTAAGGATGATTTCCTTCGTATATCGGTCCTTCACAAAAAGATCAAAAGGATGAATTTCAAAAAAGATGTTGTTATCAAGAGCAAGTTTATGAGCACATAAAAGATTCTTAATGACTTGAGGACATACTAGAATATTTTTAAGACAAAGTGGTGTGCCAGTGTTGGTGGGAAGAGTAGATTGACCAACATGAGATATGTGCATACCTTGACCATTAGCAGTGTGCACATGGTCCTTCCCGTGATACTGTTCCTTGACGCTGAGCTTGTCCAGCTCGCCGGTGAGGTGGTCGGTTGTGTCGGTGTCCATGTACCAGATTGGCTCAACCAGGTAGGACGGAGTGTGGGTATTGTTGCCATGTGTCACCATTGAGACTTGGCACTCCATGCATGTTGGCGCCATCATTGCCAACCCTGAGGAAGTCCCTGCCAAAGCGCTTCTAGCAGCGTGCCGCGACTGACCAACCGCATTGCAGAGCTAGCACACAGGGCGGTTGTTGTCGGAGGTGTTCCAGCGACACCCGCCTCCACCCCCACTGCAAGGACACGGATGTCGCCTAGAGGGGGTGAATAGGTGGTTTAACACTTTTACGAGATGGGCTTAACAAATGCGGAATAAAACTAGCGTTTACTTTGTCAAGCCCAAATCTTATATATTATGGTTCACCTATGTGCACCAACAATTTATGCTAAGCAATACAAGCAACTATGTGATAGCAAGATATATAACTTCAAGCACCATGGAGAACTCAAACCTATGTACCAAATGCAATGGCAAGAACACCACAAAGATGCTCAAGTCCTTCTCTCTCAAATTCCAACAAAGCTGCAAAAACTATTGGGGGAATAAGAGAGGAAGAACAAAGAGGAGAACACAAAATTCTCCAAGATCTAGATCCCAAATATTCACTCACAAAGAGATGATATGGTTTGGTCAAAGTGTGGATCTAGATCTCCTCTCTCTTTTCCCTCAAAAAGGGGCAAGAATCATAGAGGGATAGAGAGATAGGGCAAGCTTCTCAAGATCAACAATGGAGGAGAGAGAGAGTAGGAGGAGAAGCTACCCCCCAAGAAAATTGAGTCGTTGGGGATATTTGGGGGCGGATAATCCGGCCTAAGTAATGGCCGGATTATCCGGCCACCCCGGGGGTGATTTTCTATTATTTTTAGAGGTGCAACACCTCAACATGAGAAACCGAGAAAATCATCAAACTCGAAAACACAACAAGTGATCTATGCGAAATCCGTTTTCGATGAACTAGAGCTTGTCATGAGAATAAGCACAAGCTCTAAAACATCACATGGATAAGTTCCAAATAACAACCAAGAAAGATGATGTAAGGATACAAAGGTTTGAGCTCTCCGAAGGATACGATCGAGTTAATCACTCGAGAGCCCTCTTGATAGTACGGCAACTAAACTATAAACCGGTCTCCAACTACACCATGAGACCGGTGAGAAAGAAACCCTATCAAGAGCAAACCTTAACCTTGCGCATTTCACTTGAGCTTGATGATGACGGTCTTGACTGCAACAAGTTGGAACACCTTTCTTGATTGTGCTTGCTAGATGAAGTCATGTGAAATGCTCCCCCATACTCCACTATGGGTGAGCTTCTTCTTCGGTGCATCTTCACATATCCATGATCATCATATGGATGGCAAGCTTCAAGCATATGATCTCTTCAAGTTGGCTCATCTTGAACTTGTACTTCATTTCTTCATTCTTCATCATGTTGATGTCTTGATGCAACTTGGGGGCTCACTTCATCTTCAAGACATACTTGACACTTGATATCCTTCATCAATTTCTTCTTTTTGCAACCTTGAAGCCAACATATGGTTCAATCATTGCCTGTGGACAACTCCTACAAATATAATGCAATGCAAACATTAGTCCATAGGGATTGTCATTAGTTACCAAAACCACACATGGGGGCTCCATGCACTTTCACCCGCCCCCTCCATTTTGGAACCGGAGAATTCCGAGGGGTTGTTGGAGTGAGGAAGAGCAGAGGGCGGTGGCACACCACGACCATCACCAGCGGGAGGGTAGCTGGGCTTGGAGTAGCCCCCCCCCCCCCACTGGCCGAGTTTGGGTGAGGTGCACCATGGCCACCGCCATCGAAAGAGTCGCTGAGAGTTACTGAGGCCTCCTCTGCCGTGGTGGAGAACATCACCAAGCAAGCAAGAGTGGGGGTCAGGAAGGAGTTGATCCCCGACAGAAACACATGATCTTGCATCACCCAGGCCCGGTGTTCGGGGTTGGGGATCGGGGCAGGGCGGCCCTCGAACTGGACAAGGATGCGCTCCGTCGATGTACCCCATCAGGAAGTGGGAGCGCAATAGCGGGAGGATTGCGGAGCGCCACATCAGGTAGTTGTCACTGTCGAGCTTGACCATCAAGAGATTGCCGACGTGAAACGGCACAGCAGCGGCGGCAGTTGATGACGATGCACCCCCGAAACCTGCAGAGGAGAACATGCTCCCGACCAGAAGGGTGCCCATGGCGGACAGAGTAGAGGTGCTTACAGTCGAGGCTGAGAGAGCCCCGAGAGTGGACGGCGAGGAGAACACGTCGATGGTGGATGGCGGGGAGAACGCGTCGATGGTGGACGGCAGCGACAGGGCCCCCCTCCGTGGAGGTGGTGAGCGCCCCTACAGTGCTTTGCTGGAGGACACCAGAGGTGATGTCAGTGGAGCCAGTGGAAGTCATGACCGGCGGCGATGGAGGCTACCAGATTGGATCGGCGGCGACGGTGCACACGGGCTCTGATACCATGTAAAACACTAACCCTGGTAAGGAGAGGAAAGGTGGATCAGCACAACGTAATAACGTACGTGGTTGTGGTTTAGTATTTATATAGTTGGAGAGATTACATCAGGTTACAAGTATAGAGATATAAGTGTAAATACAATGTCTAACATCAATGAACCACAAATCGTCAATAACCTTGATTCTTTGTCAATCCTAGAGGAAAACCACACGAGGTACCAATATGGTCTGGCTGATTCGGCGCAACATATCGAGGACTGCGGTCAGCTCTTGGCTATGTAAATCACAGCAGATAATAAGTTGAAAACTCTATCCAATAATAACTTTAATAATAAAAATGGTAATATTTGGCACACAAATTTCTATCATAATGATCAAAAATACAAAAAGGAGCAACCCACATTAATGAAAGATCCTAAAAGAATTTGTAGTGTAATCAGGAAAAATAAAAAGCTCTACATGTTATTAGAAGTTCAGCAGCAAATTTCAATATGAAAACATAACAACAATGAGACTATGACCCCACACCCCGCAGAGAGAACAGAGACATGAGAGAGGGGAAGAGGTACCTTCTCCCTGCGAGGAGGAGCCGGATGGGGTAGTCATGGTGGCGACGGCGGTGATGGCGAGGGCGTGGGGAGGCAACGGTGGCGGTGGCGATGCTTCCTGTCGGCACAATGCTAACCCTAGATCGGATTGGTATGTCGGTGGGGCATGCGGCAACGCGGTGAACCTCTGTATGTTAGCATATAGTTCTTTGTGCCTTTCACATAACGCAATGCTTTACCATTTTCAAGTGTTATATACCTAGATTTTCTTGATATCTACTGAGTACCCCGGTGATAAAAGCTAAGTTGGGGCGAGTGTACACTTGTTCATACTGTAGGCTTCGAATGGCCGAAGCATGTGGAATTGCTTTTATTTGATCCAGCTCGTATTGGTTCTTAGGACATTGAAATTTCCCAAAACTTTCGATCTTGACTCTAGGGGAAGCTGTGGCATTGCTCTTATGCATATTATACTTATTTAGAATCTTTTCTAAATAAGCCTTTTGCGATAGTCCTAGTACTTCATTTTTCCTATCTCGGTAAATTTCTAAAAACATATGATGCTTCACCAAAATCTTTCATATCAAAATTTGAGGACAAAAACTTATTTGTTTCTTGTAGTAGACTAACATCACTGCTGGAAAGCAAGATATCATCCACATATAAAATTAGGAAAATATATTTCCCATTTTTAAACTTTGCATAAACACAGTTGTCCTCAACATTTTCTTTAAATCCAAATCTCTTATTGTCTCGTTGCACTTTAGATACCACTGTCTGGAGGCTTGCTTTAATCCATAAATGGATTTCTTTCGGTGGCATCCCATATCTTCCTTGCCCTCCATGATAAAACCCTTGGGGTTCTCATGTAGACTTTTTCTTCTAAATCCCCATTTAGAAATGTCGTCTTTATGTCCATCTGATGTAGTGCTCAATTAAAATGTGCAACTAGTGCCATTATGATTCTGAAGGAATCCTTACATGAGACTGGAGAAAATGTCTCATTGTAATCTATTCAGTCTCTTTGTGTAAATCATTTTGCCACAAGTTGTGCTTTGTACTTTTCTACATTTCAATTGGTGTTATATTTGATTTTGTAGGCTCCTTTAGGAATATTTTCTAAGTCCCAAACATCCTTGGCACTCATTGATTTCATTTCGTCTTCCATGGCCTTCACCCATTTTGATGAGTCAGGGCTTCTCATGGCTTCTTCATATGAAGTGGGACCACCTTCCATATGAACTGTTTCATTATTATAAACTTTGTAATCAATAGAAATGGCTGATTTTCTACCTCTTGTAGACCTTCTGAGGGCCTCATTCTCTGGAGCATTCTATTCCTCAACTTGTGGCTTAGCTTCTGGAGATGGTTGTTGCTGCTCCCTCTCATGCTCAACAAATGGTTCATTCGGCTCCTTACAGACAGGTTCCGAATATTCACTCATCATTGTCATGGGTGGAGGACCGCAGGAATTATCGGTCCAGGTGCATACACCATCTTCTCCTCAAGATCAATTTTCCGAGCTACCATGCTCCCCCTCATCATGTCGTCCTCCAAGAAGACTGCGTGTCTCGTTTCTACAAACTTTGTGTATTTGTACAGTAGAAACGATAACCTTTTGACTTTTTAGGAGAGCTAATGAAATGGCAGCTGACTGTTTTTGTATCTAACTTTGCAATATTTGGATTAAATACTTTGGCCTCAGCAGGGCTCTCCCGCACCTTCAGATGGTTTAGAGAAGGTACTCTTCCTGTCCACAGCTCATATGGTGTTTGGGCACGTTTGGTACTCTATTCAGAATGTGAATAGCGGTTTTTAATGCCTCGATCCACAATCCCAACGGTAGGGTGGAGTATCTCAACATACTGCACACCATATCCATATAAGAGTACGGTTATGCCTTTTAGCTACTCCATTTTACTGAGGTTCGCCCGGCATTGGATACTGGGCTACTATGCTAGTCTTCTGTAAGAACCTTGCAAAAGGTCCAGGGACTTGGCCGTATGGAGTATATCGACCATAGTACTCCCCTCCACCATCAGAGCTTACTATTTTTATTCTTTTATCATGCTGATTTTCAACTTCAACTTTGAATATTTTAAATTTATCCAATGCTTCTGTTCTTTCTTTGATTGGATAAATATAATCATATCGGGAGTAATCATCTATGAATGTTATGAATGAGTCATAGCCATCCACACTTTTCACAGGAAATGGTCCACAAATGTCGGTATATTGAATTATTTCTAGTGTTGTGGTTCTTCGATTTGAACCCTTTTTTATTTGCTTTACAAATTTTACTTTGATGCAATCTATGCATTGTTCTATGTCTGGGAATCTAATGCAGGGAAAATTTCATTTTTAACGAGCCTTTCTATTGTCCCGCTCGAAATATGGCCTAAGCGACAATGCCATAATTTCGATGATTCATCAGTTCTCTTTCTTTTCTTTTGTTCTTTGTCCGACGCGGATACTTGCTCATTCACATTGCACACAGACAACATTTTTTCATGCAGGGATAATAAATAAAGGTCATTGTGAAGTAAAGAAACACACACATAAGCATTATTACACCATATGACACGCTTGCCATGTCCAAAATAATATTCATAACTGTCTTTGTCCAAACGTGAAACGGTAATCAAGTTTCTGTGTAAGGAAGGAATAAATAAAACATCTCTAAGCAGAATAGTGAAACCATTAGCTAACTCCAAGGAGATGTCGCCAACAGCTTCAACTTCTGCTTGAACTCCATTCACGATTTCAGAGTATCTTTCGCTTCTTTGCAAAGTTCGCGTATACAAGGATTTTGAAAACTGTGTATACAAGGATTCATTTACAAAGTCGAATGGAATCCCTGTAAATAATTTGCAACATGAATAGTTGCACCTGAGTCAATCCACCAATTAAATTTTAAAAATTGTGTATACAAGGATTCATTGCAAAGAAAACTATGTCGTTACCTCTCTTTGCCATTATAAACTTTAGCCATTTGGGGCAATCTTTCTTGTAATGTCCAGTCTTTTTGCAGTGGAGACACTAATCTTTGTCCACTGGAATCTGCTTGTGCTGAGGCTGATACTGCATGTGAGATTTTTCATATGGCTTTGAAGGATATCCATTGTTGCATTGTGTCAAGTTCCTTTTCCTGTTGTCTTTCACATAGTTCAGAGAACCTCTATTTTTGTGCTTTGAGTCTGTCCTCCTCTTGCACACATATGGCTATGGTATTTTCTATGTCCCATTTTTTACAACAAAAGTGTCAAACTGTTGAGGCAATGAAGCCATGACCAGGTGGACAAGAAGTGCAGGCTTATGTTCCAGGTCATCATCCATGGGCTTCAGCTTTGCATCCATGTTGCTCATCCCGAGGATGTTCTCTCTAATGACATGCCCACCTCCAGTGTACTTTTCTATTACTAGCTGTTTTAGCAGCTGAGTCATATATATATTTGAAGAACCAGTAAACTGGCTCTTTATTTTTTCAAGTAACTCCCCTGTGGAAGCACACTCTACAATTGAGTCCACAATGGTGTTCTCAATTGTATTCTTTATAAATGCCATGCATTTTTATTGGCAGTTTGCCTCTTTTGGTTCTCTAGGGTATATCCCATCTCCACTTGAGCATGTCCCTTTTCTTTTTCTGCGATGCAGCATCATCATCCTTGTCATCTCTGACTGGATCTTTTGGTTTGACCGGCTATGGAGTGTCCACAACCTAGTCTACCTCAGCACAAACGAAGGCAAAATCCACCCTCTTCCTCCACTCAGTGTAGTTATCACCTCTGAGAGTTGGAACATCCTTGATGCAGCTCATCAAGTAGTACCCTCCTGAAAACCACACATAAGTGAGAACATAACAACAATTGCATGCATTAATCCAACGTTGGTCAAAATTAAGACACACAACTGTTTATGCAATTAAATCTATATCACTGTTGGGCAGAAAATAGAGATGAATGCATATATTATTGCAACAAAACATGATCATGTCATTAATAACATTGATAAAAAAATAACATAACCATAAATGTGACCATAATCACTTTAATCATCTCTTTAAAATTTTAATTATCACTTTTGCATTTTTCAAATTTAAAATGCACTTTATAACTATTTACAGCGGAAACTGTGAATAAAATTCATTAAACTTTGTACTTTCATAAGCACTACTTTTACTTTATGTTTCCTAAAACAAATATCTCATTTGTTCAATTTGCTTAGAAAATAAACTAGACAAAATTTGGCCAAAAACTGTCCTCGAAATTGTCTAAAAAGCCTCTGGGAAAAATAAAACAGAAAACTGTGAAAAACTATATGCAGGGCCAAAATTGCTCCCACGGCCCACAGCCCATGCGACCAGAAAATCTTTGCGCGTCGCGCTGCGGCCTATCCTGTGGCGGTGCGGTTTTTTTTTGCCGGCGGTGCGGAGAAAGGCAACAGCAGCCGGTGGTTCTTCTTTCTGATGCCTCGATTTGCCGATGCGTGTCGGGATAGAGAGGAACGGCGCGGCCACGACGGCGGCACATATTTGCCGGCGGCAGCGGAGGCCCTGCCGGTGAGACTTTTTCTTTTGCAGCGATCTAGGGTTTGCATTTTCTTGCTGTTTCTTTTGATTTCTTTTCTACCGAAAAATGTAGAACCCTAGGAGCTCTGATACCAATGTTATATCCCTAGGATACTAGGCTAGATGTAATCGGTAGTATCAACTATATGATAAAAGTACTTGCATTTGAATGTTGAAACTGAGAGAGAGAACACACAGACTAGAGAGGAGAAGAGGTACCTTCTCCCTGCGAGGAGGAGCCGGATGGGGTCGTCATGGTGGCGATGGCGGTGATGGCGACGGCGTGGGGAGGCAGTGGTGGCGGCCGCGATGCTTCCCGTCGGTACAGCGCTAACCCTGGATCGGATTGGTATGTCAGTGGGGCATGCGGCAATACGGTGAACCTCGTACTACGTGCCGCCGACCCCCACCTCTCTTTATAGCGCTGGTGACAGGGGCCCGCCCAACCATAATAGGTTTGGCGCCCATGATCAGAGCGCAGGTCAAAGGAGCCCGGTGGGCCGTTGGGCCCACTCGGGAAGAGATCAATCTAACACAAATATCATCGACATTTTAGCTCAGTTATGTCCTCTGTGGAAGCATGATTCGTTCTCAAGTAGACGTGAAAATTTTGACCTCAATTCAAGTGAAATACATGGCTGCGGGGGCAAAAAAAAGCAGTATCATTGCGCAATATATTACTAGACATCCAAGTATATATCCACATCTATGCCTATATCAAAGCTGACCCTGTTACCAGCATATTTTGGGTACTGTAGACGTTTGGTTTAACCAATCAAATATTGACGCGTCATGGGTTGACACTGTAGATTTTTCGATAAAGGGAATATATTAATATTAAAAGATATCAATTATACCCAGCCTCTGCAACAACGCCCCACCCTAATGGCAGTACGGATGCACACAACAAAAAAGAAAACAAATCTAAGAAATAAAAGTCCCGCTATAGCCTTCTAGACCTAGCAACAGCAATACAACCACCACTGTGACAACACCTGAAGTACAGACTCTCCAAAAGCGACGCCTCCAAGAAGTAAACAGTGCACCAGCGTCGTCGTCGCCCGACCAAAGGTCTTAGGATTTCTCCCTGAAGATAGTCCCCACTCTCAAAACAATGCCTCCAACAAGAACATTGCCAGGCACAACCAGTTAAGGGCAGACCTTGGATTTTCACCCTGAGAGGTAAGACTCCGAACTTCTCCTGTGTTGCCGCCCCTACATGCATACCACTGCTGCAAGCCCGGAATGCCAAGCAGATCCCTCAGCATCACATTGACTCGAATCTCCTTTAGTCAGTCCACCAATCCGGCCTTCATGATATTCCTTCTTCTAACTTCACCATGGACCAAAAAGTAACCAGATGTCAACACAGAATATAGCTTCGCGGCGCTTCCTCCGGAACCAAACGGTCGGAATAAAAACATGGATGCGCGCGACCGAATACCACCCGATCCAGCAAACTGCAGGCAAAATATGCACTGTTCCATTCGCCAGCGAAGCTTTCCGGAACTCATCTCTCCAGCCAGATCAAAGCAAACTGACCTCCGGTAGATCTTCATCTTCGCTTGCGTGAAACTCGAGGACCGCCACCAAAAACAAAGCAAGACCAGCAGCCCCCACGCCGATAGTCCCTCCTGCCGGATCACCAGGGAAGAAGACGACGGCGTGGATCATGCATACCACCGCTGAACGTCGCCGGGGGCGGAGGCCGCCACCGCTCCACCGAATCCTCCATGGCTACCGATGGAGAGCGTCAGGCCCCGGCCAAGTAGCCGTGCCGCTCGGCTTCCTCCACCGGCGCTTCATCACCTCCCATGGAACGCCACCGTGGAAACCCTCTCCTCCCCCTCGTCGTTCGACGGAAGGGGCGCCGCCACCGCCGCCGTGGCCGAGGCCGGGGCCGGGGCTGTGGCTAGGCCGGGGCCGAAGCCGGGGCCAAGGCCAGGGCCGGGGCCGAGGCCGGCAGCAGCGGCGGCTGAGGTGCGGCGATCCGGGGGCGGCTGTTCGGAGCGGGGCGGGTAGATCCTCCGCCGCCGCCCGGGAGGGGGGCGGGAGAGGAGGCGGCGGCGGCTAGGTTCGCAGCGCTACTGCGTGTGTAAATTAAAGGGACATGTCCTCCCAGTTGTACAATTCTAGGTTGACGCTGTAGATGCATCCTGGTGCTGTACAATTCTGTTCGCCTTTCCTTTTTTTCTTGTTGTGAGAATTCCGTCATAACGGCTGCCTCCCAGTTGCTCCTCCACTTTCTACATAGCACCCAACCGGCTTCTTCGTTTCTTTTTTCCTTCTAGATCCCGCTGTACCGCTTGAGGCCGGTTTCCTATCTCTAGCGTCTTCTTTTGTCTCTTTATTATTTAGGCGGCAGTCAAAGCGGTGGCAGTTCCGCTCTAGAAATATCTACCTTCCACCACTAATCACCGCGATGCACGTCTCCCAATCCCACGTCTTGCTGCTATTTTCTCTCCTCTCATAACCATCGTCCCCATGGATCCGAAGTCGTCTCTTCGGGATTTCACACGGGCCCTCGCGGGAGGACACATGGGCTCGAGCCGGATGTTCACGCCATGGCGAGTGAGAAGAGCTGGACACATCGGCAAGCAGGGGAGGTGTCCGTGGCGGCGAGCAGGATGAGCAAGGGAGGTGTCCGCGGCGGCGAGTAGGGGAGGTGTCCACCATGGCGATCAGGATGAGTGCAGTTCGCACGGCAAGCATGACAAGACCGGCCTTGCAGCAAGATGGGAGCGGAGCCGGGCCTCACCCACGAGACAGAACATGGTCGTACCTGAGCCTCGCCGTCGGTAGTGAATGGCCATGGGAGCACGATGGCCCCCCGCCGGGCGTAGTTCCTGTTTTGTTCTATGAGATGTGTTCGTTTCTGGGTCCAGTTGACGCTCCATCCGTGCCTACTTCAATTGGCCTTTGGTTGAAGTACTGATCATGTATGTTTGGGTAGGCCCGCTTGGATAGATTATGAATCGATACAGGGATTAACATTGACATAGATGGGGGTATTAGTGGTGGCGGCTCTAGCTCAGCGTTGGGGTCAGGTTCTGCGTCTGGATCGCGCTCAGGATCAGCCTCGGGTTATGGGTCTGGCTCGGGATCGGCTCTGGTCCCGCATCATCTGCGGGTTCGGGTGCCATTTCTGGTGGAGGCTCCTATGCTGAGTGCGGTGCAGGCTCAGACTCAGGTGGGGGCGTGGGGCCTCTGGCTCGGGTGCTGGTTTAGGCTCAGGCGCAGCCGTCGGTGGTGGTGCCGGTTCAGGCTCGGGTGTAGGCTCTAGTGTTGGTTCAGGCTCAGGCTCAAGCTCAGGAGTCAGGAGAAGGCTCCGGTTACGGTCAAGGGCAGGGAAAAGGAGAAGGTGATCAGGGCCAAGGGTCTAGTTATGGGCAAGATTCCAGCTCTGGCCATTTAGATTATGGTGAGGGGCATGGTGAAGGCTATGGACAAGGTTCCGGCTCTGGCCATGGACAAGGCTCATGTTATAGTGAGGGGCATGGTGAAGGTTAAGGTCAAGGAAATGGCGCCGGGTCAGGATATGGTGAGGGCCATGGAGAAGGTTATGGTCAAGGAAATGGCTTTGGACAAGTATTGGATATGGTGAAGGTCACGGGCAAGGCTACGGTTCAGGCTCGGGCTATGGTGAAGGTGGATATGGAAATCAATGGTGTTGGTTCAGGCTACGGAGAAGGTCATTGCTTTGGGAATGGCTCTGGACATGGTAAATGGTTAAGAAAGTGAATTATTGAAGTATTAATGATTTTTGGTAGTGTCGAGTTTTATATTTACATTTGGACATTATATATGTGTGTGTATTCATTTATGTCGAACTGAGCCTATAACTCATATAGTTGATGGTCAAATGTATTGTCCTACCATCTAAGTTTGAGTCTTTTAATAAATTTTCAATACATTTGCCATCAATTGAAGAATCCACATAAGTAGAATCTTGGTGCTTCTCAAACCATTACAAGAAGCCATCCCTAACGTCACATCGCAGAACCATCACTGTAAAATAACCATAGACGGTTCTACACGTGGGGTCGCCTAATTTTGCCAAACATGTATGGGGTAAAAGATCATAGCACCAGTGATTTCTTTTGAGAAGAAAATTTTGGAGTATCACCATAGGAACCATCAGCGACACAAAGGTCATAACGTTTTGGTGATTGAAATTGGTTGACACTTTCAATGCCATTGAAATTGGTTGACACAATTGTGGAAACATTATAAAAAAATGATTATATTAAACATGGGATGGTTCTAAGAACATGTGGGAAGTCTTTTTTATTGGGGCTGCAACCAGATGTCCATTGGAGTATTGGACGTACATGCGTAACGTTTGTGAAAGTGTGTCTGCTAACCATAGTTGTTTTGGGGGTTTTAGGATTATAGGATATTATGCATGTTTTTTGACAGCCTAGCCTGCTTTTCAGAGCATCTCCAGTCGTGTCCCCTAAACGGCGCCGGATTAAGCGTTTGGGGGACGTGTTTCGTTCGTACCGTGTTTGGGGGACGTTGCTCCCCAGCCGTGTTCCCCAAACGCCACCTCCAAACATTAAAATATTTTTTTTGTTTTTTTGCATTTTTATTTCAATAAAGAGAAAAAATATTCCACAAATTAATACATAATTGGGTACGTGGTTTACACGAAGATATAATTTGGAACATGATTTTCACAAACTAATACATAGTTTGAACCATGGTTGACACAAATATAAAATATTGCAAAAGAACTAAATCTAACTAGGCCGGGCATCGAAGGTTTCGTGTGTTCGCTGCCAAGAAAGAACACTCGAGGGTACATCCAGTCACCTAAACTGGAAAATCCAGCTGGTGAGGGTGCTTCTGTTGGTTCTTCCAAGGAAGAACAACCAGAAACCTTCGTGCATATATTTGCTGCGAAGAAACAACACTCTTCAGTCGTCGTCCTTGTCGGTGTTGTCGCCGTGGTAGTTCCGGCGGCAACGCGTCTCGTCGAACACCTTGACGCTCATGTCCCTGTCACCAAAGTAGGAGAACAGGAGGACAAAGCCGGCTTCGAGGCGGTGGTAGTGCGCGAACTTCTCCCAGCCGATGTGGAGGTACATCTTGCCATGTGCGTCGTAGATCACGTCGATGATCCACCGGCAGCAGCCGCATCCATCCTCCCGCAGATGCAGCGAGCGCGGGCGCTCGTCACCGGCGACGTAGTCGGCGAAGGAGTCTGGCAGCCTTTGGATGTCGTGCGGGTCGCCCTTGAGGACGACGATGAACTCGAACAGCATGCCCCCCCTCCTCGTCCTGCATGTCCGACGATGAGGACGACGACGGCGTCGCAGGCGACGGCGAGCGTGTTGCTCTGCCGCGACCACGACCACGGCTGCGAGCTCGGCCTCCTCCTCTACCAGCCATGGTGTCGGCTCTTGAGATGGTGACATCTAGGGTTGGGGAGAGACGCTAGGGTTTGTGTGTGAGAGAGACGATGAGAGGCGGCCCTTTTTATAGGCCGGAGGGAGGCGGGGGAGTGGTGACGCTCATTAACGCCGGTACGCAAAGCTAGGCGCGACGAGACACTTCGCTGCGCCTCTGCAGGAACTGCACCGTTGTTGCGTGCCAATAACTTCCGTCGCGAGGTAGGCGACGGTTAGGTTAAAATTCAATGTGCCGCTGACAGGTCGGCCCCGCCACTCCCCGCCTCGTTTTTCGGTGTGTCCGGCGTCACCAGTGCGTCCCCTGTGGGGCGGGGACGAGCTCGGGACGCCGGACACCGTATCAGGGCGCGCCGGACAAAAAGCGGCTTGGGGAACGTGGCTGAGAACGTTTTTTTTTTGTCCGGCGCGCTCCAAATCCCTTTGGAGAACGGTTTGGGGGACGCGGCCGGAGATGCTCTTGTTGATATTAGAAAGAGAGTACAAGATGTACGAAGCGAAAAAAGAAAGAAGGAAAACTCTACATGGGTACAAATGCTAAAACGCTCGATTTAGTCAGGTTCTCTTGATCTGTGCAGCAAGTCATGCGCCATTTTCTTCGTGAATCCCTCCAGTTTTTGGCCTCTTCAATGATGTTGGCATGAACTCTGTTGCGTGGCGCTGCAAAGTTTTGAAATATCCTGCTATTGCGCTCGAGTTTATGCATGTTTGGATGTGGTATTTGTGGAATCTCATTCTTAGAAAATTTTCCTACATATGCTTTTCAGGTGAATGGAAATTGACCACCAAAGACAATTATGGATCATTTCATATTGTACGTATATACGCCCCAATAATTTCTCACAAGATAATATAGTCCTTCAAACTTTCTTTTGTAGTTTCGATGCACGTCCTCTCGCAATCTCGCTTCAATTTTTTAAGAAATTCATGTGGATCATTCATAGACCAAGTTTACAAACTCTTATGCTCTGTTTTCCCATAGCAGAGAAGCCACGCATGTTTGCAAGGAACACTGCACGTCTGCACCGGCGGTTGCCGCCTTGCAGTTCCACTCCCCACAGCACATCCATGGCGAACTCCGTCGCGCTCTCGCTCCTCACGCTGGCCCTTCTCCTCCGCGTCGCCCCATCGACGGCGCAGAACCCTCCCATCCCGCGGCGACCGGCGTTCGCCTTCGGCTGGCTGAACGGCAGACAAACCTTCCGCGCCGGCGACACAGCAGTCATCATAATCATGTCCTTCGACCTCCCAGACGCCAACGTCTCGGCCGTCCGGCGCTCGGGCTCCTTCACGCTCACCGTGCGCGGCAAGACCGGCAACAGCACCTACGCCGCCGACGTCCGCGCGCGCCTCGAGGGGGCGCCGCCGTCCTGGACCATCACATTCGTGCCACTCCGGGCCGGGGACTTCGTGGCGGTCCTCGAGGAGGAGCGCTTCGCCATCGGCATCTCCACGCTCTACTACACGGTTGCCGCCAGGGACCTGCACCCGTCCGCCTCCCTGGCCTCCTGGATGTACTTCACCGGCTACGTCGTCGCCGGCTCCAAGGCCTTCGTGTCGATCGTCCCCCGGGACGCCTTCGGCAACGCCATCCCGCGTGAAGCCGAAGGCATGCCGCCTGGCGACGGGTACTTCAGGGTGTCGGGGTCGTACCTGAACGGAACCGCCGTCAAGTTCTTGGATTTTCAGTACAATGGCTGGGCAGCAGATGGGCGCCTCAGCCTCGAGTTCGTGCCCACTCTTGCAGGGGACTTCTTGGTCCAGGTTTATGGGGATAACAGGCCGCTGCGTGATTCGCCATTGTTGCTTACAGTGAAGCCAGGTTAGTCCTCTTAATTTCTTATCAACGCTTGATACATCAAACCAAATGCATAATTGTTGTGTATGGATATCCAAGTAAACTGTCTGTGTGGTTGGTTTAACTTCTTGTTGCAGGTCCCATTGACATTGCGAAAAGCACGGCCGACTGGAAGCATGGAACAAACGTGCTGCAGATATTCTCCAAGCTGGAGATCTTCATAAACCAGAAGGATTTGTACGGAAATCTAGTTCCGGAGATCCATCCATTTGACGCTGCCGTGGTGGAAAAGGCCTCAAACCTGTCTGTCCCGGTCGGGGATCTTCGGATCGAAGCGATCGCCGAGGGAATTCAGGTGCTCTCCTTCAACGTTGGGGAGCCCGGAGAGTTTGTGCTCACGATTCTTGATCTTCAGCTCAAGCAGAATCTCTCCAATATGGCATACATATATAATGTGTTTGTAGGTATGCTCGTTTGATAAACTTTCTTCTACAAGGATATTTATTGGTTTCATGATCAGTGTTCTGCATGATTCTGATAACTTGAGAATTTTAGGGTATGCCGATGGATCAAACAGCTTTGCTAATGGGTCCGGTATAGCGCAATCTGTTGCCGGTTCGGTGTCATCCTTCATGGTTTTCCTGGAAGATCAGTATCACGACCCTTCTCCGGTTGAACCCGCAATGTTGCAAGTGCATATTTTGAGTAAAAATGGCACGTCTGTTGTAAACCCAATTATATCACCTGTAAGAGAACCAAACGGTAATTGCTACCAAACCATTTTTCCAAATTTCAAAAGTTAAACTAAAAAGATGATTTAGTGTTGAATTCATGTGCAGAGACAATATCCATGGATGGACGTAATCCTTCAGATTATGGACCTGCTGACCATCAGAAAGCAAGTATCCTATTCTCTCACTGATTCAAGATTGCTTAATACTATTATGGTTTACTGAAATGCACCCTATTATTGATAGATGGTTGCTGGAAACTCAACACTGCAAGCCAGTCATTTTAATGTTTCATATACTCCTGAAATCGCTGGGGAGTACGATATCTGGGTGCTGTGTGGGAACATAGTGTTGAACAATGGAAATCCCTATAATATGACAGTTTCACCAGGTTGGATACATCTCCAAAGTATCATTCAGTAGCTGAGTTGTGCATTCATGTGACAATCCATTAACCGTTCTTTCCAATTTCAGCAGTGTTACCTTAGAGTGTAGCTCACACAGAACCAACTTCTGTATTGTTTTTTGTCTATCTGATGGCGATTGACATCTGACTTTCAAGAACCTTCCCTTTTTCGCAGGTGCAGTTAGCTCATCTATACCAAGTGATCCATTGTTTGAGCCTAGAGTCAAAATATCTGTTAGAAATGAAGTAACTGTTTGGCTCCGTGACTCGTTTATGAACCCAGTGGTATCTCTAGAGCCAAAACTGAGGCTTCATCTAACATCCGCAAATATACCGACCCTGGTGAACACGTCGAGCTTCGCTGCAGAGGAATTTGTCGACAACAAAGATGGATCATATACTACTTATTATGTGGCAAAGTATCTTGGTTCATATAGCTTCTGTACTCAGCTTAACAACACGCAGCTGCCTCCTTGTCCATTTGAAGTCCATGTTCTTGGAGGTAAAGCTTAAGTTGTACAGATGGTATTTATGTTTAAAATGTGACAATGATATGTTAATTGAAGGTATCTCACTGCAGATGACTACTTTTCTCAAGTCAAAAACGATAACATTTCAGTTTGGGAGGATGAATCTGTTAGCTTTGGTGTACTGTCAAATGACTACATTGCAGCAGGACAACCTGAAGGAGTTAACTTATCTTCAGTAAGTTTGTTAAGTAACATTTTTGCAACTGAATTGTTCAATACTTCTTTTAAAAAATTCAATAGTTCTCTCTTTTTTTCCTTTTTACAATTTATTTTTTGAACATTTCTACTTCCCAATTAAACAAGAAAATTTATGTACGAAAAATTGGAAAATAAGTACAGTGACACAATTAAAATTTTGCAATTTCATTCTGTAATTTTCCTACTACACTAACATTTCAGTTGTTTCGTTGTTTCAGTAGTCATTACGCTCTTATTTGATAATTATAAGCATGGTAAATTTGTCCTTTCCTATTGAAGCCACTCCATGGATCAGTCCTAGAGTACGAGCAAAGCTATCGGTACACGCCGTTTGAAGGATATTTTGGGAATGACTCATTCTCATACACAGTATCTGATCAGCATAGCAACGTTGCAAGTGGCAAAGTGTTCATATCTGTTCTCTGCAGACCACCTCACTTCATCTCTTTACCCAAGCAGTTGCATGTTACTGAAGATATAATTGGCCCAAATTTTGGGTAAGATTTTTTTTTATTACGTACTTATATATTTTCTAAATATTTTCTTAGGGTTCTAATTTGGTTTTGCCTTTCTTTGTGTTCTGGCAGTGGGTTTCCAGGGATCGAAATAATATATTCCGACACAGCAGAAAACATATCAGTAACAGTGAAGGCACAGTCAGGCAAAGTTCTTCTTGCTCCCATGCCAATGAAACTTCAACAGACATCGGATGATGTAATTTCAATCAGCAGGGGAGCTAGATCTGGCAAAGACATAAATTTACAAGGGATGGTAGAAGCAATAAACGTGGCGCTAAAATATCTTCGGTACATTGGGTATTTCTGAAAAATCTGAATCTCCTAGTACTACCCTCGTACCATAACAGAATGTGGTCAGAGAAAAATATCGTTAGCATTTCCATGGATAATAAATTATAGTTTCATAATTTTGTAATATTTTACGAGCATATTCATACAAAAATAATGACCAAAATTCCATATACAAGACTGTGCCCATATCTAATTAAAAGAACGTCAGGTATTTTAGAAGGCCTGATACAGGAAGAGAATTAATTATGTAATCATGTGCAGAAATGAAGACTTCTATGGAGAAGATGTTATAACGCTATCTGCCAAGAACAGAAATGGTATAGAAAATACTAAGTTACATATATTTGTTCAGCCAATCAACGACCCTCCGGTTATACTAGCACCAAAATCAATTCTCCTGGGTGGGAAAGAATCAAGAGAAGGATATCAAATCTTTGACAAACAGAGAGATCCATTCGAGTTTTCAATTGTTGAACCGGATCTTCGTCATTATCCAGGTACTTTGTCTTACTCTTTTGGTATGAAACCATGAATGTAAAATGGGCTGTATCCTGCTTAATTAGTTTGAGATGTAAGATGACGTTTCCTAGTAGTACATTACATTTGCTATTTCCTTAACAGAAATTTAAGGTAACTCTTTTTATTCTATTTTTTCAGGGAACAAGTCCCACCTTCTGCTAGTGCTCTCCTTGGAAGTTCTTGAAGGAACCTTGGTGATGACATTGCCAGCCGGCATTGTCGCCACTGCCGAGCTGAAGGCTGATGGCAATAACCATTGGCAGTCTCTTCAGGCCTACGTGGCCATTGCCCATCACTTTGTCCTGAGGGGAACTGGCATCAGGTTCCACGGGAATGTTTCTGACTGCAACAATGCAATGCAACGGTTGTTTTACCAAGTAAATGTTCCTTGATCAAATTTTCTCGGTCGTCTAATTAGCTGATTACCTGAAATCTATACATGATAAATCTCCCGTGACATTTGTTTCTCTTGCAGGGTGCTAGCCATGAGACAAGGTTATTTATTACTGTAAACGACCTTGGAAACTATGGATGCTACCCAGATTGTTCAGAGATGATGTCAACGCCACTCTCCACGGCGAAGACTGTTCGACTAGTCAAAACAAAACCTATGAACTCAAGAAGAGCCATCTGTAAGTACCAATATCATGTTCTCTATTTGCTTGGCAGCAGGCTCATAATTTCTATGTAACTTATCTCAGTATTTTCTGCGACAAATATTTTCAGTGGTCGGATCAGCAATAGCAATCGAGATCTTAGCAATGCTATGCCTTGGTGGGGTTCTCCTGTATTTCCTCGTGAAATGCATGAGTCAACTGAAAGGAAAGCAAAGAGATCCTGTCAACAATGAAGTGCGCACCGCGGAACAAACTACATCTCGTCAAGTGAGTATATTTCTGCTTGGAACTATCATCAGGCAAGTGGCAAGTGGGATCCACGAAATAAACCTTTTGAGCTTTTTCATCTACAAACTCTGATATTATTTTGCTGATGCTCTTCTACGACACAAAGATGAGTCGGTCGCCCTCAGATGATGCTGGATATAGCTCTGCTCCTGCTGCTGTGCTATCCTTAGGTGGAAACAGATCAAGTTGTCGGCAGCGGTAAGCAATGTTGATTTGGCTTCATATTCAGAAACTAGTGATGTTCAATTCAGCGAAGTTCATAGTGTTAGTGTTGCAACTCAGCATAGATGACAAAAAATCGGTCTAATTGCTATTCGTTTTGGATATTCAGTTCTTGCAGGTCATCCAAGCAGGAACTGGAACTGCAGCCTTTGTCCGGGATCAGAATTAATGTTGATCAAGACGCTCAGCTTGCATTAGAAAAGGACAAGTAGTAATTCCTTGATTATCTACAAATGTAACAAAACGAGCAGAACCATATAATCCAAATTTTCTTCTGTTAGGGACTTCCTGAATCTTGCTTGTTGAATCATTCGTCCGACACAAAGAGATTTAGTTTGACGGTAGTTACATATAATGCAGACTTAAGAACTGTCAGTAACATGTATATGAACAGATCCAACTTTTTTTTAAAAAAAACTTGACATTTGGCTTAAACTACCATCAATATATGATCCAATTTGGTGTCCGATGACATTTCACCCATACATGTTCAAATATTGGCAACTACAGTATGTGGATTGGAGAATAGATTGCTTAACACTGGAAGATTTCCTTCACTTGCTGTTGGCAAAGATCACTTCCTGTGATCATTATTGACAACTATTACAGATAGCTGTGAGTTTTCTGGATGTCTTGAGAAACAACAACAGGGATATACAGAAGAATGGCATACTCATGTGGACAGTGATTCTCCCATAAGTCACGATAGGAACATCTTAATGACTTTGCTACCTCGCCTATTTGGCTGGGTACATCATGTGCTGGTTTCTCCAAAGCCTAACCAAGTTGCAGTGGCAGCACCGAACCAGCACGGAATCCCGTAGTCAGAGGAACTATGATGGGTATTACACCATACCGCATGGTTCTCCGTAAGATTGGATAGAATGAACTACGAACCATTGAACAAACTCGCCGGGACCTACAACATGGAATGTTTAAGATATAATTTTATTTTAAAAACATTATTCAAAAAATATTTGACTTTCCAATTTTAACTATTGCAGATATTCCCTTTACAACCATGAAGTTTGAAAATGGAAATCTTAATCAGAATCGGTTCACTTTCCCCCCTCTTTGGCCATATCCCAAGCGGTTTGTGCTGAGACAACATGGGGCATCAACTTTTACACGCCCATGTCAGCAACTTAATTTAAAATATAGAAAAATCAAGAAATTGAAAAGGATAATTATAACTTGGGGATTTGGGAATATTTTCACACAGCATATTAAAAACATTAAGCTACACATAATATGTGGACTGTTGATTCTGCTTGTTTAAATCGACTTAAAACTATCTTTGCCTTATTAAGAGTTTCAGATCTTGTCCCCAGAAATTCTGATTATTTATATTTTATTCTGCCTTTCCTAAACAAATTAAGCTTCTAAAATGGCAGGTGCGGATGTTTATGTCATGCCACGTGTCTCCCTGTGAGAACAAAACTGCTTGGGATAGGCCAAGGGGGTAAAACTGACTAAAGAGTTCAAGTTTAAAAACAAGAGGTTTCAGAGTTGAAGGTTGAAAACGGACTGGTTTCTTATTCAAAATACAACTAAAATGTAACTGCCCTAAGGTAAGAATCAAGTCAGTTATCCGTATGGAAGAATCAGCTAACAAATTAAGTGTTCAGTTTCATGGAAATGCCTGGAGTGTTTCCCTGCAAATAGGAAAGTTGAATTTTGTTTCTTAAGCAGTAGAAAGCGAAGAAATAGAAATCTATCATATCTTGGTGTTTCCTGTAATGAAGTGTTAGTGAAATAAGCTGAACAGGTAGATCTAAATACCACAAGTAAGAATTTGAGCTACCTTCGCATTATGTGGCATGATCTTTATGTCATGAGGTGGATGAAGCCATGATTCAGGGGCATGTGACAAGAAGTTCTCGAGCTTGCTGGTGTAGATATCTGCATATTGATGAATGTGATAGGCAAATGATGATTCCTTTCCTGTGTCTGTAAGGAATGTTGCACCAAAGGAGCTATTAAACAGACTTCGCATCCCAGATCGACATTGATGCCTTTCTGCATTCAACTCATCAAGCAATGCTCTGTAAACCTGGCCTTTCTCAGTGCTAACAACAGTTGCATGAACTTTCCCAAGTAGATCATGTATTATACTTAATTTTGCCTGCAGTGTAGGAAATAGTTCAGGTAATTTTATAAAGCATCCATGTGGATGGAAAGTCATGGACAAACATGATGCATACTATTCAATAGATGAATCAAACCATGCAAAATGAATTAAAAACATCAATACCTATGTGACGGAGCAATTTGTAGTGCAACTGGTAGTCCCCGTATTATTGCAGGGTCTTTTTAATCCGTTTACTTCAGTTTTTTTTCAGTCGAATGGCTTACAAGTTTCCTTTTCCAATCCAGCTAGGAATTGTACTAACTATTAACCCTTCAAAATAATATTTACATAGGTAGTTGTGATGAATCTTTCATCGGTGTAGGTACCACATCGAGAAGAGCCGGGCGGCACAGGCAAGGTTGAAGAGGACAGATCTTAGGAGAAAGAGGAGACCAAGAAATGCGGAGAAACTTCAGGCGAGAGATATCCTATTCTTTTTTCGAGGAAACGCAAAAAAGCCTTTGTGTTTCATTTCAATCTATTAATGTCACGATTGTAATCAAGGTTTAAAATAGCACGCTATTTCTCCGCTAATAGCGCGCTAGCATATCTAGAGGGCCCACACTAAATTTTAGTAATTTGCTCGCTGTGGCGCTATTTGCGAAATAGCAGGTTATATCGCGCTAAAACTTCATAGCGTTAGAGCGCTATTTTTTTGAGGCAAGTTGCTTTCACTTTTTCGTGGTGATGAACTGCAACTGTTGGTTCCACTTCTAAATCAGAAGATAATATCGCTAATGCTAATAATTTTTAATAAATAATTTATACTATGTTGTTGCCTTGTGAAATGCTGATGTTAGCCTTCTAAAATATTTGAGATCTATTTTTATACGTGGTTATGTATGTATGATTCAGTCACTTTTGGACTATATATCCATTCGTTCTAGTAAAACTATTTATTTTTAGGCTATATTTAGTATTATTTTGAAAAAGCTATTTGAAATATACCACGCTATTAGCACGATATAGCGTCCATAGCGTTTGAAGGAGGCTCCCGCTATTTCATTTAGCACGCTATTTTAAACCTTGATTGATAGGTCTCTGTACAAAGAGGGTTCTCCTATGGGATCAATCTATTAATAACCTTCCTAACTAATGCATACCAACTAATCTTCCTAACTAATGCATACCAACTAATCTTCCTAACTAATGCATACCAACTAATGAGATAAGATGCCAGTTAATAAAGTATAACTTGATTACTAAGTTGATGTTGCCGCTGACCCGAGAAGCTGAGGGTGATTCCCGTGGTGCACAGCAGCTAGGCTAGCTTGCACATAAAAGCAGTCATACAGTGCAAACAGAAAACTGAGTTGCATATTCTAGAGGCATATGATATACAAACCTGCTGGAACCGGTAGCTGTCGCTGTTCTGGATTCCTATTTCATCCTGAAATGAAAAGGAGCATATTATTGTAACACAGTACAAAATACAGTTACACATTTTGCATGATCAAGCAATGGGAAACTATTATGATTTAAAAGAAGTAATGGGAAACTATCAGAATCAGTCAGGAGAAATCTAGAAGTGAATCAATCAGATCTGACTTTTCAAAGAGCACAAAGTTATTCATGTCATCTAATAGCTTACCCCACATGTTCAAGATCAAGGTGACATACGAGGTTACTAGTTTGAAAATTTCAATATTTGTTTCCTTCATTCTCATATAGTTTGGTTAGCGTATCTGATATATTGTATAAATATTTTAATCTCAGTACAAGCTGAACCAAGACAACCTAAGAAGGCCTTAATATGTTAAATTGGTGACAATAGATTGTGCTGTTTGCATATCATAATCACACACTAAATTCTGGCTTATGCAGAAAATCTCAAGTAAAAAAAAGAGAAGCACCGACCTCCAGTTCGCGAATTACAGCAGCTGTGCGCCAGCCAGCTTTAGAAGGCCCTCTCAAGTCGCTTAAAAGATGATCACCAAAGTATATCACCTAAGACAAGGCAAAATAATAATTGAGATGATATATTTAGAATTTAGATGGACAGCATCCAAACATCAGTATTAAGGAGACATGTGTTGGTGCGTGAATGAAGACCAGACCAGGCTATCAATGGTAGGACAAGGTTATTGCATTACCCTATTAGATTAAGCACAAAGCATAGTCAACAGACCAAAAAAGTAACAGATTAGGCTAAAGATCATGACAGCTTCTTCTATGTAGAACAAAAATCAACTACCGCTTGACATGTGCAAATGTATGTGAAAAGCATTGTATTGATTCAACAAGAAAAACAGTCACTCTAGACAGAAATGTCTAAGCTGAGTGAACATATATAAGTATATAACAACAATGATACTTTTTGGGGTTCAAACTTTTAAGCACCAACCTCTGGACCTCTCCACTTTGTTATCTGCAGAAATGACTTTAAGCAGCCATGGTAATAGACTTCACTTGGCAAAAACTTGTCAACTGCAGTAAAAGCTAAGGTGTCCTTTTCAGTGTCATATACCCTACAGGTAACCAGTAAAAATAATTAGGAATCAAGAAACAGAGTAAACATGATTGTGCAGAACATTTAAGAATTGGAAGCAATATAAGTCACATGCGCCTGCAGTCACTTAGGCCTACTTTCAATATTCAATTTACATGGATGATGGATGTGGTAGTTCAAAAGGCAAGCAAACACACATACCACCATTTTGCTAAGAAGGATTCAAATAATATTAACCTGAATGGGTGGTCGGAATTGTAGAAAGTTGGTTTATTTGCCTGAGCAATCACAACATCAAAAAGCTCCCTCCAGGAATTGCCATCAAAATGCTGGTCCTGCTCAACCAAAAACTGAACAAGTAAAAATGTGGTTGGACAAAAAGAATGACCTTTGAGAAACAAATTGCCATAGCATGACTCCTCGTATTTAGAACTACTGTCTTCGTGAAGAAATTAATAGAACGGCACAAGAAAAACACTACAATTATGATGTTTGTGCAGCCTAAAAAAGCATAGTTGTGTCCTCCATACTAGTAAAAGGAAATCTGGAAACAAATGAAGACTATGCATGCAAAATATTTGCATTGTGTTCATAAGAATAAGGGCCAAGGGCTCAAGGTGGTATAAAAAATATATAGACTGCACTCTTCCCCTTGTGTGATGGTAACAAAATATTCCATACATCAAATTATGATTTTTTTTTAATTGAACATCCTCTTCCCCTTGTGTGATAGTAATGGTAATAAAATATTGCATATACTACCTCCGTTTCAAAGAATAAGGCGCATGCGTATTCCAAGACGAACTTTGACCATAAAAATTGAGCAACAAAATCTTGATTATATTATATGTAAATGGTATCGTTGGATTCATATTGAAAAGAACTTTCTAATAATGTTAATTTCATACAATGATACAAACAATCTTTATATATTCGAAGTAATTCTTGGTCAAACAAAAAGCACGAAAAAGGAGGGCGTCTTATTCTTTGAAACGGAGGGAGTATCAAATTATCGATTAGAATTTCAGCCCCCCAAAAAAATTGATTCGGAAGTTTATGTTAGACCTGTTAAATGCAAGCACTACTGTATGCTATGATGGGCGAAGCCAAAATCTATATCGGAATACTTTTGCGCTCTTAATCCTAAACTAATTACAGGAAAAACACAAAACAATTTGAATATAGATAGGTACCTCTAGCAAATAACTCATCCCTCCATCTACAAAGTAGAAAGGTGAGTTGGTTAGAAGAAACAGTTTTTTTCCCTTCTCACGTAGCGTCTTTAAGAAACGGAACACCTGACTCTGCAAGAGACAAATAAGTTGAGGTAATCATTTTAGAGTCGCATTGGTAAGAACAAAAGCACATGGCACAACAGAGGAATGTCAGAAGATGAGAAACATTATCAGGTTAAAGCATTTCCAATAATTCAATATGAAAGTATTCAACATAGGAATAAGAGAGCAGTAATGCTTACATTTTTTATCAGAAATTTCTGTGGCTCGGCAAGAACTTTCCTGTGAACTAAACCACTTCTGTGGACATGCTGAATCGCTTTGTTCACATCCTCGTATATGTAAGGGGCATCAAACTCTAGCTTGGCATCTACAAAGTGCTGAACAATATCTGCAATGAGGCATGCCTGTGAAGAAATGATTGTGTTCTTATTGTCAGAAACAGTCGGTGAAAAGGCCAGTGCACTTGTGCTAGAGTACATAATATGAATATCATAATGATCCAGTAAGCAATACATAATATTGCTATAAATTGAATGAACGATACTTCTCACTGTTCTATACCATGCATGTATACATCCTAGGGCAGATATGCACAATTATCATCCCAACTAGAATTATTTAACACACACAGAATGTGCACAAAAATCTTAACAGATAAAATATCTATCATCTATACAGAAAGCATTAACTACATGGGAGATATCGTATATGTGCTACTTAATCCAGATATATGTACTGACTACTGACTACTGATAGTGCTTTACTGCTTCAAAAGTAAGTAATCCCTCCGTTCACTAATGTAAGACCTTTTAGCTTTTTTGCTAAATGCATGTATCTAGACATGTTTTAGTGTGTAGTGTCAGTCATTTTGATCCGTATCTAGTCCACTTTTCAAGTATCTAAAAGGTCTTACATTAGTGAATGGAGGGATTAACAAATACTCCCTCTGTTCATGTTTAATCGACGCAACCTATTCCATGTGTAGCACTCACGTCGATTTATTACGAACGGAGGGAGTACATGTGATATGAAAGAAGGGAACAAAGTAAACACGAGCGAACGCTGGGATCAATTCAATAATACCTCACTAAAACAGAAGACATCCATGAGCCCAACAAGCTGACGAACTTGATCTCTTCCGATATGTCTTGTGCCGTATAGTTCTTTTATCTCAGTCGGACTTAGCTGACCAACAAACAGCCATGTAAGCTTTTTTCACGAGAATCCCCATTAACACCAGGACAAACTAATATCGCCAAGAGACACTGTTCATTTGTCTGCATTTGACTTCCAAATAGGTACAAAAATGACTAGTGGTGGAGAATCCTATTCTTGATACTGTGGTAGCGCCATTAAAAATCCACTATACCCAGTGTCCGGAGCGTGAATCCAACAGTCCGATCAGTGCAAGGAAATCAATGACATATATGGCATAATCACATTAGTGGGAACCTACAACATTTTGCATATGAGTACCCAAAGAAAAAGCAGTGAACACCTCACCTTTCGCCGCCCAAAGAAGCAACCGTCAGGTTCGATAGAACCAAAGAAGTCAAGCTTCACAAGGCACCCTTTTAGTTTGTCATAGTAAAGGCCCCTGACGGGAAAGCTGCGATCATACTCGTACTGCAAGCAGCTCTCCGGATACTTGAACTGCACAGGACATGAGCACCAGTCACAAGCAATTCATGGATCAGGCAACGCAGCAAATAGGGAGAATGAAGAGGCGGGAACCTCGTCGACCAAGTGCTTCTTGGCGAGGTCGTAGATCAGGCACTGCAGGTGGTCGGAGTAGTGCGAGAGCGTGTAGTCGTAGTCGAAGCCGTAGACTTGCAGGTCGTCCAGTTTGACGTTCTTGTTGACGTAAATCCCTGAAACCCGTGAACCCCAACCCCGGCAAATCCAGTGACCATTTTTAGACGCTCCCAAAGCATTAAAGCAACAAGGAGACGGTGGGCAGGAGGAGCGAACATCCAGACCTTGCGGGTTCATCTTGGGCATGTCCTTCATGGCGGCGGGGATGCTGAGGTAGTTGCGCTTGGCGTCCTCGAACTCGCGGCGGATGCGCTCGATCTCGTCCTCGTCGGCGCCGGACCCCAGCGTCGTGGAGAGCGTGCACATGCTTCGGAGACCTGGAACGAGAAGAGAATTATGAGGTAGGCTGCCCGGCTCCCAGCGCAGCATTATGTCGAACGGCATGGCTGCAAGAACCCAGTGACGGACGGACTGACCTCTGCTGTGCCGCGGCGCAGTCCTGGAAAGCGCCGGAGAGGAGAGGTAGCACGAGGCGAGACGGCGGATGCGCGCGGCCGCCGCCATCGAGGTCGGTGGGCCGGTCGGTCGGTCGCCGGCGAGAGGCGGGGGAGGGTAGGAGCGAAGAAGCCAATAGCGCGGGAGACGGCTGGTTTTCCTAGTGGAGGGTGGAGTGTGACGCAAGGTGCACGTGCCGCTGACGTGTGGGCCCGGTATCACGGACCTTTGTTGCGGCTTGCGAGCGACCGAGAGCTCGTGGCAGCCACGTGGGCAGGGCCTTTTTCCGACGCCAAGCGCCCGTGAAACTGAAAAAGAAGTCCAAACGAGAAAGTGTCCTTCCCAAGGGTGCAGAACAAAAAAAAAAGGCTCCTATACGCAAATAGGGTAACGTGTATAAATTCATTTGATTTAAATATATTGTCAGTCACTTCATGAACAAGCACAAATGCATATCAACAGAATCAATGAACTGAAAATAAAAGAAAAAATTAGGTTTACCTTAAGGGCATTGTGTCAAACACATACGGGGTGCACCGTAGTCGCTCTTGGGGTGGGGAAGAGGGGGCGGCGGCGCCAAACACAAAGGGGTGATGTCAAGGGGAGGGATGCCGATGGGGAATGGATGGGGAGGAATTAAAGATTTATGGGAGATGCATATTACGAGAGGAGAGGTTCATTGACAAGACCTCCTCCATTAACCCCTTCAAAACGGCATCATATCTACACGGGAGAGTGGCACCAATTGGCGATGGTGATTAGGGGGGAATGGGAAAAGGAAACAACGAGGCGAGACATAAATTGATACGATGACGGTGGTGACCTGGACTGGAATCTGGAGAGGATGAGCAGATGTATCGGTCGCTCTGCTTTTTGCCTAGCAATGTGTGCATACATTGCCTAAACTGCTAGCATTGATTAATTTGGTTCAGAAGTTTCTACTTCCTCCATATCGGTTTAACAGGCGCGCACGCAGTTTAAGATAAAATTTGACCATTAATTTTGTCAACAAAATATAAATTATATGTCTATAAAATTTATATCATTAGATTCATATTCAAATAAGGTTTCCAATGATATAAATTTAACGACATATTTTCCATATTTTATTGATCAAATTAATGGTTAAAGTATTTTTTTGAACTACGTGCGTGCCTGTTAAACCGATACGGAGTGAGTACATGCATGTAAGTACTACTGATTTGGGGCCCCGAGCAACCGTGAACCCTGTGTGGCCGTGTTGAGCTAGGCTCCACGACACCACAACCTTGAAGCAAGAATTTGGTCCATGCAAAAAAGAGCGTTGCCACTTCGTTTGATTGCTTGAGCTATATTTGGTACGCTTTAAAAAGATTCTCGGATGTGTGTGTTTGGTTGTGGCTGCGTCCGATATGTCATATGAGACCCAATATCGTAGCAATGAAAACAGATTACATGTAATCTTCAAGTGGTGTCTCCCCGAACGAGTCAGGCTTTGAAGGAACGGTCGATTCGGTAGTAGGAGTGGAGCCTAGCCCGAAGACCTTTTTGAAGTGCTTTGAGGTTCGTGCTAGCCTTAATTTTTTTGGATTCACATTGTTTGGTAACCCCCAAAAAAGGCATCTTTCTCAGCTCATACTCTCTACTTGTGTGAGCTACCAAACACGCCTTTAAAGACTAGGCCAAGCTTGTTCCCTCGACCAAGGACTTAAGAGCTAGTTTCAAAAATAGGAAAAAAAATCGCAACTTATCCTAGGGCTCATTATGATCTCGACTTTTTTACTTAGTTTATATTACATCTTGAACTCTGAAAACATTCCAAATACCCTTTATTTTTCAAATACCCCGTTTTGACCTGTTTGACTCAAGATTTTCTTGCTTCAATAAAGGATTTCGCTATCCTCTATGCCAACTCATCCAAGTAATATGCAAACAGAGCTTGGCTCAGGTGGTTAGGTCCCTTGTGGTGGAACCAGCCCACCCAGGTTCAAATCCTAGATTTGGCATGGGTGTTTGCATTTACCGGATTTATTCCAGGATTTAACCGGCGCTATGCTTTCAGTGGTAGGTGACGTGCCCGTCAACAGCGAGGCGCCAGTGGTGACTTCGTCAACCTCAAGATATGCCGACTCAGTCCCTCGGAGGTGCTCATAGGGGTAGGGTGTGCGTGCGTGCGTTCATAGGGGTGTGTTTGTACGTGCGTGTTTGTGAGCATCTGCGTTGTATTGTGTTCTCAAAAAAAAAAAACTCATCCAAGTAATATTACTCACTCACTCACATACCTGTTTATTTAAGTTCAATTTTCGGGTCCAAAAACTTCACAAAAAATCAAACAAAAGGTACATAAGACATAATTCATTTACTTATCTGGTAAAATTTCAATGACCTTATTTGATAGAAACTTTTAATTTTAGTTTTAATATTAGATTTTGTGTTCAAAATATAAACTTCACAAGAACATTTTGAAAAATATTTATTAAATCAACCATAGTTCAGTTACATGGTGTCGAGAGAAACATGTTGTTTTTGTTTCAATTTAAACTAACTTCATAGAAAATGTTGAAAAGATACTTAGTAAATCAAGTATGATTCGTGAGCAAACATTTAACATTTCATCTTATGATGACATGCAAATTATGAGAATTATATTCAGTTTCAACTTTGAGGGGAGAGAAAAAAAAAGATGGAGTGGAAGAAGTGAGAGAGTAAAAAAGTATGATATGATATTTCCGGGGAAATCAAAGTTAAGCAGGTCAAAAGCATGTTGATGGAGAAAGATGGGGTTATTTCAAAAGCATCTGGTTTTTGCACAAACAAAGTATGGTGTTGTGAAATGAATCATATGCCAAGAAAGATTGTGCAGCAAATTGGCACATAAACTCACTAGAGTGGTTAGATCAGCCAACCAAAGCTTCCAATGATGCATGAGCTGCAACATCAACATACAACAGAGTCATCCACAAAGTTCCCTATGTTTAGATTAATTCCTAGCCGTGGGGTGGTGGAGCTACCGGCAACGTGAAGTGATGATAGCACTAGCAGCACCACCACGAGAGTTTGGATGAATTTCAGCTAAACTCTATTGTAAAAGAATGGTTTTGAGCTAACAATCTGAATCTTGATTCAATGACAAATGGTCACATTGGCACTGACGGGTGAGCGAGAACAATATAAGACTTCGAGTCCACCATTATGATCATGATATAATGACTTGCTTAAGATCTCGCTTGAATTAAGATGTTACTACTGAGATTCGGAGCAGAGTTATCTGAAAGCCTATTTTCCAAAATGACATATTACTTTTTAGGTAACACATCAACTCTCTCGTTTTCAAACTGATCATGAAACATAGCATAAGTATATAAGAATCGAGATAGAATTATAAATAATTCTCAAAATGGTAACAACATGAGCATCACGCAAAACATCAATGATCTCGACTCCAAAGATCATATTGGTCACCAAATTCTAGTCGAACTATGGATCGAGCATGAAGGATATCCTAGCTGGTTAGAACATCCTATCTGGTTGTTCGTATTGGAGCTATACCCACAACTAGGTGTCGCGCCTATAAATGGTACGGTCTTGCCATGTTCTTAATGCAAATGTTGCACGTTTAAGAACTTTTTAGATTCAGAAGTATTCCCTCTGTTAGGGAGTATAAGGCCATAAAGCTTTTTAAAATTGGTTAATAAGCCCCCTCTTATTTATTGTTATCTCTCCATCAATACATGCTCATTTCTCTTTCTCTCTCTTCTCATGCACGTGAAACTATTGGTGCATGCAATAGTTAATAAGGGAAAGTTTATGGACTTTCAGGAGTAGTTTACACGATTCTTCGGGCACAATTCCTTAATAAATAAAATCTTTGTCATCATTTGATCTACAAGATTAGAATATTTTGGAATTTCTCTTGCAGATTCCTTTGCGTAATTACACTCTATTTCTAAAGGAAATTGTATCCACTCAAATCACTTGATATATTCGTTTATTTTCTCTTGAACTATCAAACATGTTTTGGTTCTAATCTTGTAGTTTTCTAGTCCTAGTAGATTTACAAGTTTATGTTATATACTAATTCTATGTTTTGTCTTATTCATGTGTCCTAGAAATATATTAGGGCATCTCCAGCGGCGCGACGCATTTCGGACATCCAAACGGACGTGTCGTGTCCGTTTGCGTCGGGCCAAATGGTCGAAACCGTCCGGGCGTCCGTTTGCGTCGGGGGTGGCTCCAGCGGCACGACGCATAAATTTTTTTTTCATTCATACGCCATAATTTACATGATAAAAAGGACATAAAAAAGGCAGAAAGGCATGCTAAAATACGCGCTGTCTACTGGCCGTCGTCGCTGACAAGGTCAATCAGCTGCGGCGTCGGCCATGGAAGCTCGTACGTCGGCGGTGGAGGAGGTACCGCCGCACGGGCAGGAGGCTGTGGCCAGGGATCCCACGCTGGAGCAGCAGGCGGAGCGCGGACGTTGGAACGCGTCGGTGTGGCCGAAGGAGTCGCCGGCCTCCCCTGCGCGAGCGCTGACTCGCGGAGCTGGATTGCGAGCCCGTCCCACAAAGCGAGCTCGTTGAGCTCGTCCTGCTCGCTGTTGGCCAGTGCCATGGCAATGGCCTCCTCCTCTGAAATATCCGGCGGCTGGGTCTCCGGATCCCACGCCGGTCCGCCATCGTCGTGGTCGTACTGTGGCATGGTCACGTCGCCGTCCTCGTCCGCGTCCTCGTGGTCGTTCTCTTCTTCTTCGGCGGCGATCTCGCGCTCGAAGTAGTCTACGTCGGCAAGGTAGGCAGCGCGGCGCCGCGCGTCGAACTCCCACGTCCCGAAGGAAATCCAGTTGTAGGAGTTTAGCGCGTACGCCGGATCCTCCCGCAGATCCGGCGGCAAGATAGCTCGGCGGCGGCGCACCTCGTCCCGCCGCTCTCGGCCCTCGCGCGGCACGGGGGGACCGGCACGCGCCGCGAGTTCAGATACCAGCCCCCTCCCGGCAAGTTCGCGTTCGGCCATGGTACCGGCCGGTTTTCCTCCCATAGCTTCCGCGCGAGGTCAACGCGGATGTACCGGCCGACCCGTGCCTTCTTGCCGGAATGCGAGCCGCTAGCCTCCTGGTCGTTCTTCGTCTTCCGGAACGGCCAGCATTTCTTCCCCATGGCGTCGGTGTGGTGGATACTGTGGGATTTTGGCAATGGTTTTGGTCGGGGAAATGGGCGCCGGCAGCGTCCCTTTAAGAGGCTCCGACGCCATCTCGCCTTCAATGGTCTGCCAGTGCAACGCCTACTAGCTGCGCACGTTCGCGGAAGCCGAGACACGCCATTAACGCGGCCCCTGCAAAGGCTGCAGCGCGCCGCCCAGAAGTAATACCGCAGAAGACGAAGCAGTTGTGCCGCTGCCAGGCGGGCCCGCGCGAGGACCGAGCGGACACTTTGCGCGTCCCCGCAGCGTCCGCCGAGATGCAAACCTGGCGCATATTTGTGCTAGGTTTGCGTCTCCGCGGACGGCCCGATCACTTTGCGTCGCCCCGCTGGAGGTGGTGCCAGACGCATTTCCGGTCACGCCGAACACAAACGGTCACTCAGCGTCTGTTTGCGTCGCGCCGCTGGAGATGCCCTTAGACCAAAACACATCTTTAAAAGATGGTGTAGCGAACACATAATCAGATTCAAAGGATAAAGAGTAACAAATAATCATAAGAAGAATGGCTAGTCATTTGACTAAAAACATGATTAAAGTTGGCCCATACATCATTGACTAAGCATTGCTCGACTTGACATAGTTTTGAGTAGTCACTGCTAGGGAAACACCTATAGGCCCTGAGCTACCAGGGAAACACCTATAGGCCCTGAGCTACCGTGGGCGCGCCAAAATTAATGTCCGTTGGTGCTATATTATGCCGGTGCACCTATTTTATGGGCGCCGGTGGTGCCTAAATACCGCGAGCGCAGCGAAAATTGGCGCACCGGTGATAACGGTCGACCAGGTCCGGGCCAGATCAAAAATCCGAGCCCCTACCTCCGGCGCACCTCTATGGTGGTGCGCCTGCGGTAAGGCGGGCATGGATTTTTCTCTCCACCCCCTCCTCCCCATGGACCACCTTTTCAGTTTTGAAAGAATAAAAGAGAATGATAGAAATTTGAAAAAATAAAATCCTTTGAGGTGCCCATGCATTATGTCATCCATTTTTAATGAAAATTAACAAACAAGAATTTCGATTTTTTTTTTCAAAATGGTGTCATGTTTAGGTAAAACGGTTTTTCTGGTTGCATATGACCTCCAATGAAGATGTTTTTTATATGAAAATGTATCTACGGAAAATTTTACATCCGATTTCAATGTCATATGTTCGTTTGCCGATTTTTTTACATTCCTCAAAATTAAAAAGGAAACAAGAGTTTTTTCATCTTTTAGATTTTGATGAAAAATAAAAAATTACCGCCGGCGCACCACCATCTTGGTGCGCCGGTGGTAATCGAGGGTATATATTGTGGACAGCCGGTAGACCTTCTCATTCTCTTCCACTTATCCTTTCTCCTCCTCCTCCTTCCTCCCTTTGGATCACCTTCTCCCTTCTCTCCTCTTTCACTCCTCCTCCTCCTCCTTCCTCCCTCCATCCCACGCTCTCCCTTCTTTCCTATTTCATTTACCCTACTCCTCATCATCATTGTCCTTCTTCCTTCTTTCGGCCACCTCCTCCTTCATCTCCCTCCTCCGGCGAGCACCTCTAGCGAGCTACTCACTGGCGACTGATACGTCCCAAACGTATCTATAATTTCTTATGTTCCATGCTACTTTTATGATGATACTCACATGTTTTATACACACTATATGTCATTATTATGCATTTTCCGGCACTAACCTATTGACGAGATGCCGAAGAGCCGATTCTTGTTTTCTGCTGTTTTTGGTTTCAGAAATCCTAGTAAGGAAATATTCTCGGAATTGGACGAAATCAACGCCCAGGGTCCTATTTTTGCACGAAGCTTCCAGAAGACCGGAGGGGAGACGAAGTGGGGCCACGGGGCGCCGACACAATAAGGCGGCGTGGCCAAGGGGGGGCCCGCGCCGCCCTAGTGTGTGGCCCCCTTGTCAGGCCTCCGATTCCGCCCTTCCGCCTACTTAAAGCCTCCGTCGCGAAACCCCCAGTACCGAGAGCCACGATACGGAAAACCTTCCAGAGACGCCGCCGCCGCCAATCCCATCTCGGGGGATTCAGGAGATCGCCTCCGGCACCCTGCCGGAGAGGGGAATCATCTCCCGGAGGTCTCTTCATCGCCATGATCGCCTCCGGATCGATGTGTGAGTAGTTCACCCCTGGACTATGGGTCCATAGCAGTAGCTAGATGGTTGTCTTCTCCTCATTGTGCTATCATGTTAGATCTTGTGAGCTGCCTATCATGATCAAGATCATCTATTTGTAATCCTACATGTTGTGTTTGTTGGGATCCGATAAATATTGAATACTATGTCAAGTTGATTATCAATCTATCATATATGTTATTTATGTTCTTGCATGCTCTCCGTTGCTAGTAGAGGCTCGGCCAAGTTGATACTTGTGACTCCAAGAGGGGGTATTTATGCTCGATAGTGGGTTCATGCCTCCATTAAATCTGGGACAGATGACGAGAAAGTTCTAAGGTTGTGGATGTGTTGTTGCCACTAGGGATAAAACATCGATGCTTTGTCTAAGGATATTTGTGTTGATTACATTACGCACGGTACTTAATGCAATTGTCTCGTTGTTTACAACTTAATACCGGAAGGGGTTCGGATGATAACCTCGAAGGTGGACTTTTTAGGCATAGATGCATGCTCGGATAGCGGTCTATGTACTTTGTCGTAATGCCCCGATTAAATCTCATAGTACTCATCATGATATATGTATGTGCATTGTTATGCCTTCTTTATTTGTCAATTGCCCAACCGTAATTTGTTCACCCAACATCTCGCTATCTTATGGGAGAGACACCGCTAGTGAACTGTGGACCCCGGTCCTATTCTTTACATCTGAAATACAAACTGCTGCAATTGTTCTTTACTGTTCTTTGCAAACAACCATCATCATCCACACTATACATCTAATTCTTTGTTTACAGCAAGCCGGTGAGATTGACAACCTCGTTGTTACGTTGGGGCAAAGTTCTGTGATTGTGTTGTGCAGGTTCCACGTTGGCGCCGGAATCCCTGGTGTTGCACCGCACTACACTCCTCCGCCATCAACCTTCAACGTGCTTCTTGGCTCCTCCTGGTTCGATAAACCTTGGTTTCTTTCGGAGGAAAAACTTGCTACTGTGCGCATCACACCTTCCTCTTGGGGTTCCCAACGGACGTGTCAACTACACGCATCAAGCACTTTTTCTAGCGCCGTTGCCGGGGAGATCAAGACACGCTGCAAGGGGAGTCTCCACTTCCAATCTCTTTACTTTGTTTTTGTCTTGCTTTACTTTATTTACTACTTTGTTTGCTGCACTTAAACAAAACACAAAAAAATTAGTTGCTAGTTTTACTTTATTTACTGTCTTGTTCTCTATATCGAAAACACAAAAAAAAATTAGTTACTTGCATTTACTTTATTTACCTTTAGTTTATTTCATCATGTTTCCTCCTAAGTTCACTCTGAAAGAAATACCGGTAGGACGTGGGTCTATAATTGGGAGAGATAATATAGAAGATTTTTTCACTCATGTTAGTACCGTTGAAGATTTTGAAGATAGACACTTGGTAGAACTTGCTCCTACTTATGAAATTGTTGTTGCTTCCTTAGTACACATGCTGGAAACTAAATTTGTTAATCTCAATCCTATAATCCAACACATGTTTCTTACACTCGGCGATATGGAAGAAGGGGAAAAGAAAGATTTTGTTTTAGAAACCCTTCTTAAAGAATTTGGTGGTGTAGCAAGAGAGGCTAGAAAGGTCTTTATTAAATACAATATGCTTGGCTCTTATACCAATTTTGTTAGTATCCTTGAAAAGATGGACATGGAGAGAATAAGGTACACTAATAATATTAATGATGGTGGGGAGATTAAGACAACAATACCTTGTAAGCTCCTAGGAATGAATGACGCTCTAGAGAATAACTATGGTTGGCTTGTCCATGAAAATTTGTTTGACGAGGATAGCAAACCTAAGAATAATGAAAAGGGAGCCTCTGAAACTCACATAGATAAGATAAAATGCATAGTTGAGAAAACTCCCAACACCTATGTTGATGCTTCATCTCTCGATAATACTTGATTCACACTTTCTGCGCCTAGCTGAAAGGCGTTAAAGAAAAGCGCTTATGGGAGACAATCCATTATTTTACTTCTGCACTTTATTTTATATTTGAGTCTTGGAAGTTGTTTACTACTGTAGCAACCTCTCCTTATCTTTATTTTATTGCATAGTTGTGCCAAGTAAAGTCTTTGATAGTAAAGCCAATACTAGATTTGGATTACTGCGCAGGAACAGATTTCTTGCTGTCACGAATTTGGGCAGTAGTCCCTGTAGAAAAATCAAAAAAATCTGCCAATTTACGTGCGTGATCCTCAGATATGTACGCAACTTTCATTCAATTTGGGAATTTTCATCTGAGCCAGTCTGGTGCCACTTTAAAATTCGTCTTTACGAACTGTTCTGTTTTGACAGATTCTGCCTTTTATTTCGCATTGCCTCGTTTTGCTATGTTAGATGGATTTCTTTGTTCCATTAACTTTCAGTAGCTTTGTGCAATGTCCAGAAGTGTTAAGAATGATTATGTCACCTCTGAATATATGAATTATGCACTGACCCTCTAATGAGTTTGTTTCGAGTTTGGTGTGGAGGAAGTTTTCAAGGGTCAAGAGAGGGGGATGATACAATATGATCAAGAAGAGTGAAAAGTCAAAGCTTGGGGATGCCCCCGTGGTTCATCCCTGCATATTTTAAGAAGGCTCAAGCGTCTAAGCTTGGGGATGCCCAAGGCATCCCTTCTTCATCGACAACTTATCAGGTTCCTCTAGTGAAATTATATTTTTATTCCGTCACATCTTATGTGCTTTACTTGGAGCGTCTGTTTGTTTTTGTTTTTGTTTGAATAAATCGGATCCTAGCATTCTTTGTTTGGGAGAGAGACACGCTCCGCTGTTTCGTATGAACACACATGTTCTTAGCTTTATCTTTAATGTTCATTGCGAAATTTGAACTATTTCATTCATTGTTATATGGTTGGAAACGGAAAATGCCGCATGTGGTAAATGGTAAAATGTCTTGAATAATGTGATACTTGGCAATTGTTGTGCTCATATAGATATTGTTTAAGCTCTTGCATCATGTA
>NC_061512.1:198643948-198791413 GCF_022539505.1 Lolium rigidum
TATAAAACATGATGGCGGCAACTACTAACATGTGAAACTCAAACATCTTAGATGCATTAATCAACACTGAGTATTTGACGAGCGCAAACGGTAAAGCATCCATCGCTAAACGGATCGAGATATGTCGCACGTCTGCGTCAGTGGAGGTGGCGGTGGAGGTGTAACGGATGATGTAGCGCGGTAACGTTGTTGATGACAACGTTGTTGACGACGGGGACGACGGGTCGAGAGTAGACGGCGTTGAAGACGACGGTAGGCGACCTGCTTAGACTTGGACGGAAGGCGACCGTGATGAAGAACTTGAAGCGGTCAGCGCGGGCGCTTCCCAAAAACCTAATTCGCCCTCTCCGTCTGGTCGCAAAGACCCGGCGATTCCCGGGAGACCATGCTCCCATTCGCCGTGCACGTCGGCTCACGGGATGGAGTAGACTCGATGGCGGCGCAAGCGAGAGAGGTGGGAAACCCTAGCTGATGTGTGGATCTGTTCTGCGGTGGCGGTAGGAGATTATATAGACTCGGAAACCCTAGGCAAGTGGGCCACGCCCACGTCATACAGCATTCCGAGTCGGTTATAGATAGCCCACGGTCAGTGACAGCCGCTTAGATGCTTGCGGCAGCCCTCCGTCAGGACTGCGGTCGTTTTCTGGTACAAAAAGTAAAGTCTCGGCTCGAGCTCCGATCCACTCACCACGAGCGCGAGCGCGCGTCGTGGCAAGCGAGGAGGAGGAGGAGGCGCGCGTGTAGCCTCCTATTCTCCCTCCTTACTAGTGGTGGAACAGCCATGCTATAAGTGGTCTAGCTTCCTCCCGACTTTCCATGTGGGACTAAACTTCCCACCTCTTGCCACTCCCGAGTGAGATGCCACCAACTTGGGCTCAAACTCACAAGGCTGCCACTAAGTGGGCTTTGAGATTTATAGGAAAAATGAAATCAATTTGGGCCACTAAAGTGGGCCCAATATTTCAACCAATCCCCCGCGAGATCTGAAATCCCATTTAGAGATTTACCGATACTCGCGCTTGTTTAGATACCGTGTTTCGGAGAGCGTTAAGTTGAACTTACGCCTAGAACCTTAAGCTACATCCATTCACACTTGAGCGATGGACTAAGCCTTGAATTGCAAGTTTTGCTTTAGACAGGGGTTTCACTCAAAGTCATGACCGGTACATGGCTGCCGGTAGCATACCAGCGGGTGAAGCATATGCGTCATACTTGGTCTCTTCATGAGTTTACTAGAATCACCCCAAATCATAGATGCCGAACGTTTAACAATCGGGACTCCTTTATAGGTGTGTTATTTCAAGAATGTAAGGATGACACCTTTGCTAAAATAGCCAACATAAACACATTAAGGCTTGTTGCCAACCTGCCTTACGGCAATTGAGAGTTGTGCATCTTCACATAGAGAGGGTTACTTAATACTCTCCTCCCCGATTAAACCACTAGTTTGTTCTTCCCGGAGTCTAATTCACGGGATCTCCGTCACAAAGTTGGGTACCACTATGGCATAACATCAACGGGTCTCAAACCCATCTCCCTCTAAGATGCACACTTTCTATCACATTACGTGATAGTCCTTTGTAAAGGGATACGCCGGAGTTTTTGGCTTTCTGTTTGAGATATATGTAACGGTTATTACTTTCTGGAGTTTATGATTTCTGACAGGACTTCCAGCGTCTCTTACAATGTCTTGATGACTTCGCGTTATCTTAGAGATTGTTCACTTTGACAATTACAGTTTGATTGTCTGAATTCAAAGTTGCGGAATAGGTTTTTCAACCACGGGCAAGTCCATCAAGAGCTCACGCAACCATTGATTCAACGGTGGTTGTGTCTAGCGGTAAGTTAACTTCCATGGATTGTCTCGTCATGGTTTGCTGCAGATCTCCATGATGCTGGCATACCTCAGAGTGAGAAATACATACCCACTTGTGGCGGCACGTCACCAGTCCGGCTACATGCGAGATCCAATTCGAATCACTATATCCCTTGAAACACGAGTTTGGGTGCCACGAGATAGTGAATCCCATAACTCATTGTACCACATAGGTAGCGCATGACCCTATCAAGTGCATGCCAATGATGTTACCGGTTTGACATGAACCTACTGTTGACTTGCCTAACGGCTCAAGAGATGTCGGGTCTAGTGGCCTTCATTAAGTACATGAGTGAATATGAATGCGAATATCTCAATTGATCTATGTATCCGTAGGTTCTTGCGTAGTGTCTACTTGGGATCATAAGGTGTTGAAGAAGGCTTGCTATCAATATAGCGAGCTTAGGCTCAAGATCTTCTCAACATAATGGGATTGCGTTAAGAGTAATCCCACTCTCGTTCTTAATCGACGATTTCGGGAATCACATCTGACTTCTCCCGGATCTTTCATATCAAGCTCTTTGACAAGAAGAAACTGACCTCGTGTATTACTTTCATGTTTGTACCAAAGATGAGATATCATCCACATACAAACATAGTATAACACCTTCGCCCCGCCATGGCGATAGTAACGCCTTGTCGGCCTCGTGACAGCAAAGCCTACGAAGTTAAAGTTACGTCAAACTTCTCATGCCATTGCTTAGGTGCTTGTTTCGAGGCCATATAAGATTCAATGACTTGCGAGCCTTTCTTTCTTCACCTTTACTACAAACCCATCCCGAGTGATCCATATAGATTTCCTCTTTAGCTCTCCATTAGGAAAATTTGTCTTCACGTCCATTTGATGGCTTGATAAGGCCATGAGGAGCGGCCATGGGCGGTAGTGCTCGAGTGGTGGCAGAGTCTGGCGACGGAGGTGAGTAGGTGTCGAAGTAATCTTCGCCTATACTCTGTGTGGCGACCTTTCGCTTTACCAGGCCGCGCCTTTGTGCTTTCAATAAGTGCCCATCGGGTGCCTAGCTTCTTTACTTGAGCCCTGATTTGCTGACCTCATGAGGCTTTGCATGCCCAGATGGCCGTTCGACAACTCCGAAGTTCCCGTAGAAGAGTCGGAGTCCATCTCATTATGGGCCGGCTGGCTGTCCCGGTCATACTGCATATCGGAGATGCTAATATGCCTGCGATGGACGTGGGAGTATCATCCCACGCAAGTACACTTAATGAAATCATCACCGAAGGATTTTTCAGATCCCTCAGATCTCTTGCTTCCAGTTTAGGAGCTTCATTGTCATCCTTCTCGATAACTTATTCTCATGTGATTGTTCAAAATACTCGTTAGACGTGCTAGACTCGAGGAGCTATCTCGAGTAGAAATTCTAGCGATGCGCATGCGTATCTTTTCATAGGAAACTTGTATTCTCAAAGAATGTTGCATCACGAGAATTCCGTAATAAGCGTCGTACATGCGTATCAGTACTACCGAATTGAAGGCTGCTGAAAATCCTGTAGCCTACCGCTCACGAGAGCATAACCTAGAAAGATGCAATCGCACTGTCTTTGGATTCACAGAGTTTAGCAGCTTCTTAGTAATTGGAATATTGACTTTTCGCTTGAAACATGCCCATGTGCGCAATCTGAAAGTGATGGTTTCTCCCCGAGACCGCTCCTCGTAAAGGGAGTTTCATCTTTATTACTTGTTAGGAGCTTCTATTCAGGGCCTTGACCTGTAGTCAACAAGGCCTCCCCCCGCCATGCCTTTGATAGGCCGAGCTGGTGGCTAACGTGGAATTCACCTGATTCGGTCCGGCGTGCGGTTTTCACTCTACGGCGCAATGCCCCGTTTGGCCGGGGCGAGAATGAGGGAAGCGGTCCTCTCATGAAATAATGCCATGTTATCTCCACGAATTCATCAAGATTTTTAGGGGAAAATGCTCGCGCGCCACGATCCGGGCTAGAGGCTTGATCTTTCTCTCTGAGTTTGATTTTCGGCGCTCGGCCTATACATAAGTTTAAAGTAGTCCCACAAAGCTTCATCTGTAGTTCGCAACATATAAACGTATGCTGAAATCTAGTCGCATCATCAATCAATGTCATGAAATATCTCTTTCCACCTTTTGTCAACACACCATTCATCTCGCATAGATCAGAATGTATGAGTTCTAGAGGTGCCAAGTTTCTCTCCTCGGCCGCCTTGTGAGGCTTGGGGATTGCTTTGATGCACTTAGAACCTTTGGCAATGGTATTGAATTAAACTTAAAAATTTGGATAACAGAACATTAAACCAAAATTAATGTGACACAAACGAGAATGCCAAACAACAGTATCATCACTAACATTGCCACAAGCATGGTTTACGGACTTATTGCGAAATCGAAGCGAAAGCGACCAAGCCTCCACACTCATAGCCTTTACCTAGAATTGTCCAAACTTGGAAACAACTGCTTTGTTCGACTCTAAAACAACCTTAAACCCATCTGCATAGAAGAGAGCCGCTAACTTGAGATTCTTGTTTCATAGTAGGGACATGCTTGCACGTTCCTCGAGCTGCACGATCTTCCCACTGAAGTGAACCCCGGATCTCGCAGTGCCAACACCACTTGAAACGAAGCATGTGACCACATTCCCATCAAGGCGGAAGAATCCGGAGTGACTGGTAAGCTGAAGTGAACATGGATATGTCGACACACACATGAGACATTAGCACACATCAATCCACCAACATGGAAGTGAAATCACAGAAAGAACGTAAGTGCAAGTACCCATCGGCATTGCTAGCGCGGTCCACCGTGTTGACTTGCCTTGCCTTTTTCTTGGTCGCCCTCTCTGGACGATCCTTAGAAAAGTGGCCAACTCTCCACGGTAAAGCTGACTCGGATGCAGCTTTGTTTATCATCTTCTTCTTCTTGAAGGTTTAGCCAGTCTTCCCATAGGCTTATTGAAGGAGGGCTTGTTATTCCCTTTATTCTTGCGTAAGGACAACCTGCACCATGTTGGCGCTAAATGACCCTCTCCTTTCTCGAGTATTATCCTTAGCGAGCTTTCTCCTCAACATCAAGAAGCGCTATCGAGATTTTCAGCGATATCTCTGTCTCTTGTGTTTGGTGTAGCAAAGTTCCTCCATGAAGGGGGCAACTTAGCGATGATGCATCCGACCAAAACTTGTCGGGTAAGGCACACTTAAGGAGTTCAAGCTCTTTCGCTGATACCTTGTATCTCATGAGCTTGTTCATTCTGACAGGTTGTTTACCATCTGATGTCATGGAAGCTCTCCATGATGTACGATTCCCTTTACTTGCATCGGTTGCAGAATTTAGCATTCGGTGCATCCCGAGCTCTTTACCATCTGTTATGTGCATGTACACATCACCTGAATGTCAGCAAAATACTTTCAGGCATCAGACAAGAGTATTGTTTTCCTTGAACTGTTCGATCTTGGTCGGATATGAGAAGTTGTAGTCAGCCATCCACTAACTTCGAACACTCGGATAGGTAATCAGGCGTGGCATAGCACCACCTCTTAAAGTGCACCGTGAACTTATCTAGGCCTGGTCATACGACAAAACCAGCCATTGTTAACAATTGCCTACAATTAGGTTTTCGTTGGATAATTAAGGCACAATTTTCCATGATTAATTCCAGAATATAAAACATGATGGCGTAACTACTAACATGTGAAACTCAAACATACTAGATGCATTAATCAACATAGTATGACGGCATAAACGGTAAAGCATCCATCGCTAAACGAATCGGGGTATGTCGCACGTACGTCTGGTGGAAGTGGCGGTGGAGGTGTAGCCGGATGATGTCGCGGCAGTGCGTTGATGACAACGTTGTGGCAGGGGACGGCGGGTCGAAGTAGACGGCGTTGAAGACGACGGTGGCAGCCTTCGCCGACTTGGACGGAAGGCGGCCCGTGATGAAGAACTTGAGCCGATGGAAAACCCCGAAAACCCTAGTCGCCCTCTCCGTCTGAGGATCGCGGGACGGGCGGTTGGGAGACTGCTCTCCCGTTGTCGTGCACGGTCGGCTCCACGGGATGGAGTAGGCTACGATGGCGGCGCAAGCGAGAGGAGGTGGAAACCCTAACTCGTGTGGATGTGTTTACGCGGTGGCGGGCGGGGAATTATATAGGCTCGGGAAACTAGAGTCGGTTCTGAATAGCCTGTCCGGGAGCGGCCGGGCTCGACCCAAGCGCTGCGGCGCGTCCGTCTAGGACTGTTCGTTTTCTGGCGCAAAAAGTAAGGAGATCTCGGCTCGAGGCTCAATCCACTCACCACGAGCGCGGCGCGCGCGTGGCGATGTCGGGGACGAGACGAGCGGCGGAAGGAGGAGGAGCGCGCGTGTAGCACTCTATTCTCACTCCTTGCGAGTGGTGGAACAGCTGCAGCATAGGGTGGTCACAACCCTCCCCAACTTTTATATGCGTTAAACTTCCCGCCTCTGCCTCTCCCAACGGACACTACTTGGCATGACCTCAACTACTGGGCTGCACTTGGGCACAGATTATAGAACCGAAATCTATTTGGGCCACTAAAAGTGGGCCCAATATTTCAACAATCCCCCACGGATCTCAAATCCCCATTTAGAGATTTACCAATACTGTTGCTTGTTTAGATACCGGTGTTTCGGCGGAGGCTGTTAAGTTTGAACCCCAAAGCCAGAACCTTAAGCTACATCCATTCACACTTGAACAATGGACTAAACCTTGAATTGCAAGTTTTGCGTGAACGGAGTTTCACTCCAAAGTCATGGCCAGTACATAGTACCGCCGGTAAGCTACCACGTAGGGTGAAGCATATGTGTCATACTTCGTGGTCTCCTTCATGAGTTTACTAGAGATCACCCAAATCTCATGAATTGCGGCGTTTAACAATCGGACTCATATATGTGTGTTATTTCAAGGAATGCTTTCTGTAGGGCTGACACCTTTGCTAAAATAGCCAACATAAACACATTAGGCTTGTTGCCAGCACACTTCGGCAATTGAAGTTGTGCATTTTCACATAGGGTTACTTAATGCTCTCCTCGATTAAACCACTAGTTTGTTCTTCCCGGTCTAATTCACGGGATCTCCGTCCTGGGAGTTGGGTTACCACTATGGCATAACATCAACGGGTCTCAAACCCATCTCTATCGATGCACTTTAATCACATTGCGATAGTCCCTTTGTAAAGGGATCTTGCCCGGGTTTTGTCTGTTTGAATATATGTAAGCAGTTATTACTTTCCTGGAGTTTAAGATTTCTGACGGACTTCAAACGTCTCTTGGCGTGTCTTGATAACCGCGTTATCCTTAGAGATTGTTCACTTGTATTCTGATTTGGTGTCACAATTCAAAGGGATTTGCGGAGCAGTTTTTCAACCACGGGCAAATTCGATCAAGGCTCACGCCCAACCATTACGATTCAACGGTGGTTGTGTCTAAAAGCATTAAGTGCAGCTTCCATAGTTGACCTCGTCAGTATAGTTTGCTTGCAAGATCTCTCCATGATCTTGCGCCACCTCGAAAGGTAAATACATACCCACTTGTGTGTCTGGTCAGCCATGCGAATCAGTCGAATCACTATCCTTCAAACACGGTTGGGTGCCACGAATAGTAGATCCCATAACTCATTGTACCACATAGGTAGCATGACCCTATCAAGTGCATGCCAATGTCCGTCCTGCAGTTTTGACATGAACCTACTCAACTTGCTAACGACAAAGAGATGTCAGTCTAGTCGCGCTCGCTAAGTATGCGGTGAGCCAACTTGATCCCGAAGAATATCTCAATTGATCTATGGCAATCTAAATGGGTTCTTGCGTAGTGTCCTGCTTGGAGATCATAAGGTGTTGAAGAAGGCTTGCTATCAACATGGCCAGAGCAGGCTCAAGATCTTCTCAACATAATGGGATTGCGTTAGAGTAATCCCGCTCTCGTTCTTAATCGGCTTGATGTTAGAATCACATCGGCTTCTCCCGGATCTTTCATATCAAAGCTCTTTGACAAGAAAGACTTGACTATTATTACTTTCATGTTTGTACCAAGATCAGAATATCATCCACATACAAACATAGTATAACACCTTCGCCCCCGCCATGGCGATAGTAAACGCACTTGTCGGCCTCATTGACAACAAAGCCTACGAAGTTAAAGTTACGTCAGAGCTTCTCATGCCATTGCTTAGGTGCTTGTTCAGACCTTAAAGATTTCAGCAATACTTGCGAGACCTTTCTTCACCTTTTACTACAAACCCATCAGGGCGATCCATCTGAATTTCCTCTTCCAACTCATTAAGGAAAGTTGTCTTCACGTCCATTTGATGAGCATTAAGACCATAGGAGGCAGCCATGGATAGTAGTACTCGAATGTGAGTAGTAAGTCTAAGCGACAGTGAATAGATTGTCGAAGTAATCTTCGCCTTCTCTGCGTGTGTAGCCTTCCGCTACAAGCCGCCTTGTACTTTTCAATAGTACCATCAGGTCTTAGCTTCTTCTTGAACACCCATTTGCGGCCTACGGGCTTTGCTCAGATGGAATTCGTTCGACAACTCCCAAGTTCCATTAGAAAGAATGAGTCCATGGACAGCTTCTTTCACTCATCTGCATCTGGAGATGCATATGCCTCGAGGAAGGCCAGCAGGGGGCCCTCCCCATATGGCGGCGCGGGGGGCCCCACTGCCGCGCCGTGACGTGGGGAGGGAGCCTCCTGGCTCCCCCGACGCTGCCCCTTCCCCTATTTATTCCTTCGTCCCCGAAAACCCTAGTACCGAGAGCCAAAATACCAGAACAGTTCCAGAGACGCCGCCGCCGTGAACCCTAACTCGGGGGTTCTGAAGATCTCCTCCGGCACCCTGTTGGAGATGGGAATCATCACCGGAGGGCTCTACATCACCATGCCCGCCTCCAGACTGATGCGTGAGTAGTTCATCCTTGGACTACGGGTCCATAGAAGTAGCTAGATGGTTGTCTTCTCCTATTATGCTATCATGTTTAGATCTTGTGAGCTGCCTATCATGATCAGGATCATCTATTTGTAATGCTATATGTTGTGTTTGTTGGGATCCGATGAATATGGAATACTATATCAAGTTGATTATTGATCTATCATATATGTGTTGTTTATGATCTTGCATGCTCTCCGTTGCTAGTAGAGGCTGCGGCCAAGTTGATACTTGTAACTTCAAGAGGGAGTATTTATGCTAGATAGTGGGTTCATGTCTCCATTGAATGCGGGAGTGACAGAGCAACCCCTAAGGTTGTGGATGTGTCTGTTGCCACTAGGGATAAAACATCAATGCTTTGTCTAAGGATATTTATATTGTTTACATTACGCACATTACTTAATGCAATTGTCCGTTGCTTGCAACTTAATACCGGAAGGGGTGCGGATGCTAACCCGAAGGTGGACTTTTTAGGCATAGATGCATGTTGGATGGCGGTCTATGTTCTTTGTCGTAATGCCCTAAGTAAATCTCATAGTAGTCATCATGATATCTATGTGCATTGTTATGCCCTCTCTATTTGTCAATTGCCCAACTGTAATTTGTTTACCCAACATGTTATTTATCTTATTGGAGAGACACCACTAGTGAACTGTGGACCCCGGTCCATTCTTTTACATCTGAAATACAACCTACTGCAATCATTGTTCTCTTTTGTTTTCTGCAAGCAAACATCATTTTCCACACCATACGTTTAATCCTTTGTTTTCAGCAAGTCGGTGAGATTGACAACCTCACTGTTAATTTGGGGAAAAGTAGTTTGATCGTGTTGTGCAGGTTCCACGTTGGCACCGGAATCCCCGGTGTTGCGTCGCACTACACTCCTTCACCAACAACCTTCACGTGATCTTCATCTCCTACTGGTTCGATAACATTGGTTTCTTACTGAGGGAAAACTCGATGTTGTACTCATAATACCTTCCTCTTGGGTTTCCCAACGGACGTGTGCTTTACCGACACAAGAAACCACCAGCCTCCTTCTTGCTACAGCGCCCCCGCTCCCACAGAGCACCGTCGAGCAGCCGAGCCCCTTGCTTGTAGCCGAGCAAGGCTGCCATGCCCTCTCGCTTGCGGCGAGCATTGCATGCTCCCAGGCACGACACACATGCCCTCTCCCAGGATACGAGAATGCATCGTAGGGTCGGCCGCATCGTGGAGGAGGGTGGTGGTGGCAACACATATGAGCGCAACGATGAGGACAAGAGTCTGGAAGTCTACTGCATGTATGTTAGCCTTCCACGAGAAGGAGGAACAAACTGTCGCAGTTCTGCGAGGAGGAGAAGGAGGATGGCCCGATGCCCACCGTTGTAACCTAGATTCTACCACACGAGGCCGGGTAGGTCACTGGCCCCCGTGCCATAAATTCTGCCACACGGTGGACCTGGCAGAATAAGCTACCGCCGATGGGAATGACCACGGGGCAGCCCAAGGGCGATGCATAGAAGTTGGGCCCCACGCTGGTGGCTAGTATATATAGTGGCGGTCTAGCTAGCGGCTAGAAACCGCGCCGCGTAGGGAGCTATCGGCACCGGCGGAAACCGGCCGGGAGAGAGTCTCGTGGGGAGCGAACATATAGGGGTGGGACTTTTTCTTTTTCATCGATTTATTTTGGTTGTTTTTATTTTGTAATTGGGCTGACATGTAGGCCCCAATCCACGTTAGGTAATTGATTATGGCAAATGGTCCTCACTACTAGTAAAAAACGGTGTTAACTTACATTCAATTCACTTTCGGAATAAAGGGAGTGGGAAAAAGTGGTGGATTTTTGTCTCATTTACTGGTTTTGAACATCAAAATTATGATTTTGTGCTAGGAACCGGCGATTGTTGGTGCTCGTAGCTAGCTAAATCTATTTACCACATGAGAATCTTGTATTTTTGTGAAGTTACTACTCTATTTACGTGATCGGTCTATTACGTGATTGGTATCTTTGGGGACTCTTCCTTTACAAATTTGACATGAAATACAAAATTTACACGACTCACCATTAATAGAATACTGAAGTACTACACTCTAGTATTAGTACCCTCCAAATGCTATGCCCTATATTTAATGTCTTATAAGTACTAAATACTTCCCGGTTCTCGGTTCATAGTGCTTACGGGTATTTATAGGTTGTAAATTTGATCAAGATAATACAAGATATATATACAAAATATGTATTATTAGAAAACTTGAATATTTTACTTTCTAATTATATAATTTTTGTTTGGTAACCTAGAAATATGCGCACACCCTATGAACCGGGATGGAGGGAGTAGTTGCACTTTTCTTATATAGATAAGCATGCCACCTACTCACATCATAAATGTCAAATATGCAACAACAGCCTGCACGAGGAAAGGGCCTAATACTGCTTGCCTGGAATTACTTGGGTGCTTTCGCATTGTGGCTATTGTACAACAACAACCTGCACGAGGACAGGGTCTAATACTGCTTGTTTGGAATTATCTGGGCACTTTCGCTACAATGAGTTGTGGTTGTCTTGTTCCTAGTTCGAGATCTACGCCTAGGGCTCCCGAAATACGGCTTATAAAGGCACTCGAATCTAGGGTTTCTACGGAGAGTCCTACCCGGAACACAAGTTGCCTAACTACGGAATATTACATTGCCGTGTACGTCAAGGATCCACCTATTCCTAACTTGTCGTCATGGATCCGGCTTCCTTCATGGGCCTTCACGGATATGACTCCTGGCATAGACCTCCAAGGATCCGGCTACCTCAGTAGGTCGGTTCGGATCCGGCTAGTTCAGTAGGTCGGTTGGGATCCTGCTCCTCAGTAGGTCGGTTCGGATCCGGCTCCTTGTTCCTGGGCTAGACATCTTCCATCTTGATCAAGAGCAATTAGGCCGACCGGTAGGTCATATGCCATCACCACCATCTGTGGACCACCTGGGCTTGTCGGAATCGGCCCATGTCGATGGTATACCTATGAAGTATATCCACAATATAATAGTAGCCCCCGGAGTTCTCCGAGATTCACTGTTCTTCCGTCCAGCTCAGCTTACACACGTATCTTCATCCTTTGGTCGGAACGAATAACATAGAATCTTGAAGGACTCCCAAACTTCATATCTCCAACCAAGTATTGGTCGGAAACTTCATTATCCAATGGTCAGATTCTTGGAAGATTCCATCAAACGGTTACTTGAAGTAATCTTCGGTATGGATCGGACTAGCCAAAATTAGGTTCGGATCCGACTAGCTAAAATATAGGTGCGGATCCGACTACCAAAATATAGGTGCGGATCCATCAAAATGTAGGTGTGGTTCCGGCTACCAAAAAATAGGTGCGGAACCGGCTACCAAAAATTAGGTGCGGATCCGGCTACAAAAAATTGAGGTGCGGATCCGACTTCCAAAATTTGAGGTGCGGATCCGACTACCAAAAAATTGGGGTGCGGATCCGCCTAGTCAGCCATATTTTCGTCATCTTCTGAATTTTCTTGACATAACCATATGTAGCCCCCGAGCATTGAGTTGTCTTGTTCCTAGTTCGAGATCTACCTCTAGGTCTCCCGGGATCCGGCTTATAAAGGCGACCGGATCTAGGGTTTCTTCGGAGAGTCCTACCCGAAACACAAGTTGCCTAACTACGGAATATTACATTGTTGTGTACGTCAAGGATCCACCTATTCCTAACTTGTCGTCATGGATCCGACTACCTCCATGGGCCTCCATGAATTTGAATCCTGGCATAGACCTCCAAGGATCTGGCTACCTCCATGGGCCTCTCCATGGATCCGGCTACCTTAGTAGGTCGGTTCGGATCCGGCTACTTCAGTAGGTCAGTTGGGATCTGGCTCCTTGTTCCTGGGCTGGAAATCTTCCATCTTGGTCAACAACAACTGGGTCGCCCGGTGGTCCATATGCCATCACCACTATTTGTGGGCCACCCGGGCTTGCCGGAATTGGACCATGTCGATGGTATAACTATGAAGTATATCCACAACACTATAGAACTTGCCTTTTAGTTTTCATGGCACTCTCTTATCACAAAGAATACCAGAAGCTTGGCGCCACTTCATCCATCCGGCTTTGATCCGGTGGTTCACATCTTAATCGATATCCCCATTCTTGTGCAGGCTATATTTCTAAAAGTGTTACTTTGACCGTTGCCTTTATGTGAAATGTGTTTCTAAGTAACAAAAATAGATTAATAAATAATTTACAAAGTGGAAAATATCTTTATTGTTGTTGGATTATTTTATGGTTCTTTTTTGTGTCTATAGGTGTTATATTGTCATCATCATTTTAATAGTGTATCTCCCATAATAATAATAATAATAAATTCCTAGATAACCCCAAAAAAGCAAACATATAAATTTGAGCAAATGGAGCACCAAAGTAAATTAACTTGAAAATTACATCTGAGTGTATATTTGGCCATGTTATATCATTAAATTAATAAAAACACGATTTAGAATTATTGCTTCATTAAATTGTAAAATGTCTTGGAATTTCTCTATCGCGAGGTGTAGCCATTGGAGTGCTAATTTTAATGATCTTGTAGATCGTTTGATGCTTAGTTGTCTAATATATATATATATATAGTTCCAGATTTCACGTATAAGCAACTAACACTTGTTTGTGATGTTGTCTTTATATTATTTGCTCTCCAGTGGCAAATACATCTATTGGTTTCACTAAGTAATCTAAAAGGTTCAGTAATATATGAGATGAACGATTTATTTGTATCTTTTGCGAGTACAATTCCAATCAATAGCGGAGATGGCTACATCATTACTACTATCCGGCATTACTTCCAGTCAATAGGTGGGCAGCGTACATTCTCCTCATATGCTTCACTTGCGCTTTATTTATTTATTTATTTCAGAACATCGAGCTTGACTTGAGCTTTGCTAGCTAGAGTAAGGATACAATTTCAGCGTTGAAGTTAATGCTGATACATCATGGATGGGAGAGCTTGCTAACTTGCTAAGCATGAGAATTGAATTTCGGAACAGTGAAACCACAAACATTTAAGATTCATCTAGGATCCTTTATTCACTACTACGTACACCAGTTTCCATAATTATCCGAAAATTAATCTAACGAGAGTTTTGTCACCCCACTGCATGTGACCATTTCGAATTGCCCTCACCATCAATGGCGGCCTTGCACGCTTCCGGCATGGGAGCCTGCACTTGATCCAGCACTAGAGCCTGCACTAGACCCCGCACTTGAACCTGCATTCAACCCAGCACCTGATGTTGCACCAGATCCTGCACTAGAGCCAGCAAATGACCCAGCATTGGATCCTGTAGAAGACTCCGCACTTGATCTGGCTGAAGATCCAGCGCTTGAACCACTCCTGGACCCAGCGCCAGAAGCCGCAGCAGAGCCTGCCCCTGAACTCGAGCTAGAGCCACCACCGCCTAATCCGACACCAAGTCCAAGCCCGAGCCCAAGCCCAAGCCCGCCCCCTCCCGAGGCTGAAGCGGAGCCTGACCCTGAAGCCGATGCTGATCCAGAAGAACCTGAAGTTGATCCCGAGCCAGAGGCAGATGCCGAACCCGATCCGGAAGAGGAGCTAGAGCCGCCGCCACCACCACCTAGACCAACGCCAACTCCGACACCCAGTCCAAGACCTAGACCTCCTGATCCTGATCCAGAACCTGATCCCGAGCCTGACCCTGACCCAGAACCTGAGCCCGAGCCGGAGCCTGACCCTGACCCTGACCCTGAGCCCGAGCCCGAACCAGAACCACCCACGCCGACTCCAGCACCCAAGCCTATACCAACTCCAAGCCCTCCAAGTCCAAGGTTGAGACCAAGGTCCTTCCGAGCAGAGCGGCTCTCACACAACAGGGCAAGCAATGCAGCAGCCATAACTGCAAGTACAAAAGCAGCGGGCTTAATGCAAACCATATTGCCCTGTCTACCTCAACAGTTAATCAGTGAGTAGCAGCAGTAGTGATCCAGTACGTGAGCGATGAGAGTTTGACAAACTTCGTGGTATCTGATTTATAGGTCGACGAGAGCGAGAGGCTGCTTTGACACCCGAGAGCGACGATCGTGAAGTGTTGGGGTTGAAGCTCGCGCGTGTTCGCTCCAGATTAGCCTCGGCGCATGTGTGGCCAGGAGCCGTGCCTTTAGCTGAGAATTCAACGCGCAGCACAACACTGCAAGCGATCGTGCTCCCGGCCGGCGTGTAGTGGGCGGCGGGGATTAGTTGCTGCCGGTGAGCTATTCGTCAGCGTAGGTACCAGCTGCGGCTGCGCGACACGTCCCGGCTTGAGAAATTCGTGAGGCCGATGGCCTCGATCGTTCGTCTCGGTGCGCAGAAAAAGCTGGCGCTCCTGGTTGCTGCGGCATGCAGCTGCATGCGCCCGGCCGCCAAGAAAGTGGTCAGCGCTTATTTAGCGGCGAGAAAAAGTTTGTTCTGAACGAGTGGTGAGTGGTGACTATTTGACCGCTGGCAGCTCGATCAGTACTCAGTACTGTATGCTACTTCTACAGAACTACGTGTAGACCGCAGGTGTGCCTGTATGGCTGTATGTCGACGACATAAACGCTTGGTTCGATTCCTTTCCACTATCCACACGACCAGGTATTATCATCGCACCTTCTTTATCTAGGTAAATCAATCATGCATGGGGCATGCAGGACGAGCGAGGCCTCTTTATAATTACGTTATTAGGTAATTTTTAAGTGAGTTTAATTATCGAAAGAGAAATATCACACAAGCACTAGCCGATTTAACCAGATGCCTAAGACTGAGTATATCTACCAGATCTGCCTATGGAACAAGAAGTAGTGCAAGGTAAGTGGGGATGAACGGGTACATCGCGATTGGTAAGGTCGCATCACCAACTTCATTGTTGAGGTCACCGTTGGTATTGTTGGGGTCACCGAATTACATATGTCACCAAGGAACAGCAGGCCGACAATGAGGAAGTGTAAGCCGACAACGAAGAACTTGAATAGCAGCAAGCAGTCATGTCAAGAAGCCCCCAAAAAACCTTACCGTCCGCCTTCCTGTGCAGGATCTTAGCAGACGGACTTTCAGAGCTCTGCTCTCCCGAATGTTCGTGCATGCAGTCACCGGGAACATCGATTGCATGGGAATACCTTTCGCTCGAGGAGAGGAATGCGGGCAACCGGACAAGTGGGGAAGCCTAGAGGATAGATCACCAAAAGGAACACACGGAGAGTGAGAGAGACAGAGATGAGAGTGGGAAACGCACACATGATCTGTTCTTTGTCACGCCTCCATATATCTTGCGAGGTGGAGGCGCCTAACACCGATCGAACCGACATGCAGCGCCAGAGAAAGAGTCTCGAAGCTAGGTACGTGATAATAAGCATGCACACACTTGTTGACACCTACACGCCAAACCAAGGCACCGAGTAAAAAGTTAGTCTTCCACAAAACCGGATTCGAACTCGATTCAAGCAATGCGCATGCGATGCATGGCGAGGCGGCGGAGGAGGATTGTGCATGAACCTCTTCTTTTCTCACTAGCATTGGTGTTGTCGGGCACACTGCAGGTGCCTCAGAACCCTGGATAGGGGCAGGGGTTGACTTAGGGCCTCTTTGATTCATAGGATAGGAAATTAACTCAAAGGATTAGGAAACCTATAGGAATAGAAAAGGATGGAAAGTGCAAAACTTTCCTCGTTCCTTGTGCATAGGAACCAAAGCATGAGGTCCGAGTGGATTTTTTTTGTTTGCTCTAAGGTTTTCCTTGAAAGTGAGACCCAAAGGAAAAATTCCTCCGGTTTTCATTTGCACATTTCCTATGAATCAAAGTAGTGAACAGTAGCATCTCAGGAAAATTTCATAATCATGTACATCTTCTTCATGTTTCCTTCAAATCAAAGGAGGCATTAGTGGGTGGGAAGAGCTCACCTGATGAACCACTTCAACTCCCTCCCAACTACGTGGACTAAATTTTTGACCCCAAGCCGTCCCAAGCTGCCACCATAGATAGAACTTGAGATTTCATAAACTGTAAGCTATATATGGGCTGCCTTAGGACTACAGTCGATCTGCATCCAACATTTATCTAAAAAATAAATTGACCATGTCGTAATGATCGTAATAGTCGTACATAGTTGCTGAAATATGTTTGAAACATCAGGGAGAATTAAATTTGAAACTCAAATATGCTTTGCTACCAACATTTTGAGCAACCCAAACCATGATTATTTTTCCTTGGCTCGTAGACAAGAGGAAGCACTCTCCATCACAGACACTATTGCGCGTGCAGAGCAGAGTGTCCAATGCAAAGCGAATTCGAGTCTACTTTAGCTTTACTTTCATATATCATCATCGCTGGTGCAGTACCACTCGCTAAGACAAGCATATCATGCACATACTCTTATCTCAACTAAGTTGCAGTGCACATGTTTCGAAATAGCTTATTTCCATACCTTAACTAAGAGTGGACATGGATAGCTGGAATTTTTTGTACATATCAAATCCAGGTCCTATTAGTTCCTGGTGCTTGCATCCCCTTGATATATCTGAGGAGACACTACAGGAATCTGGGGATATGCCGACGGCCGCCGGCCCTCGGCGTAGCACAGCGTTGCCCTCGGCACACGGTACGCCGACGGTGCCCCTCGGCGTAGCTCCTCGGGGAAGCTCGGCCTCGGCAGAGCACAGGTCACCCTCGGCGTAGACGTCGCCGTCGGCGTAGCCACAGAGGGCCGACGGCTGGCCCCACCCGTCGGCGTAGCGGCGCTCGGCGTAGCGCGTCTACCGGAGCCGTCCGTCTAACGGCCGTTTGTGCTACGCCGAGGGGCACACCGTCAGCATAGCACACCACGTGGCGTGCCCGTGGCTTCCCTGGTGGCGTCTACCCCGCGTCTACGCCGAGCGCCGTCCCGTCGGCATAGCGCGCCACGTGGCATCTCCTGGCTCGCCTGGCGCAAGGCTACCCCGAGAAGTTGGAAATTTTGCTCACCCTCGGCTGTAGAGGAAGTAGTCGAACAACCGACTGTCGATGTCGGCGACCGTCGAGAAGCGCGTCAAGATCCGGGATCGTCACGCCGGGGTGCTCAAGACGAGGCGGTCACGGCATGGCCTATTACAAATACATATTATTAGAAGAAATTCACATTTGCATTTCTATTTCGATTATTAAACATATCATTTCAATTTCAACTACACATTTCTATTTCCAACTAACTAACAACTAACTAACTAATTAACAAGTGCTACTAAATAACTAAATAACTAACAATTTATCCTAACTAACTAACAATTTACTCTAACTAAATTCATACCATCAATTTGGAGCTCTCATGGAGCCGGCCGGTGAGGGGAGGAGAGGGCCGGGGCGGCGCGGGAGGAGATGGCCGGGTCGGCGTGGCGGGCTGCGGGAGGAGATGGCCGGGGCGACGCGGTGGACTGCGGGAGGAGAGGCCGGGGCGGCGCGGTGGCGAAGGGTGGGGAGGCGCGGGGTGACGGGTGGTGGCTGGGGGACGGGGCGGCTGCTCGGGGGGCGTGGGGGAAGGCGGGCGGCGGCTCGAGAGGCGCGGGGAAGGCAGGCGGCGGCGGATGGCGGCGGGCGACGGCGGGTGGCGCGGGCGTGGGCGACGACGGGTGGCGGCGGCACGGGTGGGCTGCGGGAGGAGAGGGTTGGGGACTGGGGACACGGGCTCGGGTTGGGCGCGTGCGTGGCCGTTTTTAGGGTTAGGTGTCTATGCCGAGGGCCGGCCATACGCCGACGGCTACCCTCGGCATAGACCATTTTTTCTTTTTTTTTCTTTTTTCCTTTTTTTGTTTTTTCTTTCATTTTTTTATGAATATAATATACAAATATATATACTAACAATAGGTACATATTATAATAATAATATCTATAATAATAATACATCTAGCTAAGGCGCGTGGGTCTATGCCGAGGGGCAGATCTATCCCTTTGACCGGTCTCCGATGACTTAACCTCTGGTATTTTGCAGTGGTTACTAGGACACATAAAATGACGCCACGCGGCTCCGCTCGATTTTTTGGCTCCGTTTCCTTTGCCAGCTGTGCAAAACGGGGCCGCCGGGACATGCGGTATGGCCGTACCGGGCGCGCGCGTGCACCCGTCCGCCAACGCGCGAAACGGAAAACATTTAGCACATAAAATGACGCGTCCTAGACCTAAAAACATTTTTCCCTCCATTTATTGAGCGAAGGAAAGTGTCGCCCCGGTTCAAATCCGGTCGGTTTCCGGCGGATTCGGCGGGACACCGCAGGAAGCGGGAGGGATTCCCAGATGGCTGCCGCGCGCATATGGCATGTGATAGGTGGTGCGTAGGAGGTATCCTACCGCCGCGCGGAGGTCCCGCGCAATACTAAAATGCGCACCATGCAGCTCCTTCACAAAAAAAAACCCTTCCGGCACCCCGAAAATGGAAAACCCATCGTCCGTGGTTCGGATTGGAAATCCGCGACCGGGGCCTTGCTTCCCATCCTAAGGCCCACGCACGTGCCAAATATGGCCTCGTTCCGACAAACTATGTGGTGAAACGGGCCGTTTCCTACTCATTTCTCCTAAAAGCCATAGAACTCCGGACGTGATAGCCCTATTCGTGAAGGGTTTTTCAAGATAATTGCCGTATCCCAGTTCCGTCTTTTGCAGTGGTTACAAGGACACATAAAATGACGCCACGCGGCTCCGCTCGATTTTTTGGCTCCGTTTGCTTTGCCAACTGTGCAAAACGGGGCCACCGGTACATGCGGTATGGCCGTACCGGGCGCGCGCGTGCACCCATCCGCCAACGCGCGAAACGGAAAATATTTAGCACATAAAATGACGCGTCCTAGACCTAAAAACATTTTTCCCTCCATTTATTGAGCGAAGGAAAGTGTCGCCCCAGATCAAATCCGGTCAGTTTCCAACGGATTCGGCGGGACACCGCAGGAAGCGGGAGGGATTCAAAGATGGCTGCCGCGCGCATATGGCATGTGATAGGTGGTGCGTAGGAGGTATCCTACCGCCGCGCGGAGGTCCCGCGTAATACTAAAATGCGCACCATGCAGCTCCTTCACAAAAAAAAACCCTTCCGGCACCCCGAAAATGGAAAACCCGTCGTCCGTGGTTCGGATTAGAAATCCGCGACCGGGGCCTTGCTTCCCATCCTAAGGCCCACGCACGTGCCAAATATGGCCTCGTTCCGACAAACTATGTGGTGAAACGGGTCGTTTCCTACTCATTTCCCCTAAAAGCCATAGAACTCCGGATGTGATAGCCCTATTCGTGAAGGGTTTTTCAAGATAATTGCCGTATCCCGAGTTCCGTCTTTTGCGAGTGGTTACTAGGACACATAAAATGACGCCACGCGGCTCCGCTCGATTTTTTTGGCTCGGTTTGCTTTGCCAAGCTCGTGCAAAACGGGGCCGCCGGGACATGCGGTATGGCCGTACCGGGCGCGCGCGTGCACCCGTCCGCCAACGCGCGAAACGGAAAACATTTAGCACATAAAATGACGCGTCCTAGACCTAAAAACATTTTTCCCTCCATTTATTGAGCGAAGGAAAGTGTCGCCCCAGTTCAAATCCGGTCAGTTTCCAGCGGATTCGGCGGGACACCGCAGGAAGCGGGAGGGATTCCCAGATGGCTGCCGCGCGCATATGGCATGTGATAGGTGGTGCGTAGGAGGTATCCTACCGCCACGCGGAGGTCCCGCGCAATACTAAAATGCGCACCATGCAGCTCCTTCACAAAAAAAAACCCTTCCGGCACCCCGAAAATGGAAAACCCGTCGCCCGTGGTTCGGATTGGAAATCCGCGACCGGGGCCTTGCTTCCCATCCTAAGGCCCACGCACGTGCCAAATATGGCCTCGTTCCGACAAACTATGTGGTGAAACGGGCCGTTTCCTACTCATTTCCCCTAAAAGCCTTAGAACTCCGGACGTGATAGCCCTATTCGTGAAGGGTTTTTCAAGATAATTGCCGTATCCCAATTCCATCTTTTGCAGTGGTTACTAGGACACATAAAATGATGCCACGCGGCTCCGCTCGATTTTTTTGGCTCCGTTTGCTTTGCCAACTGTGCAAAACGGGGCCGCCGGGACATGCGGTACGGCCGTACCGGGCGCGCGCGTGCACCCGTCCGCCAACGCGCGAAACGGAAAACATTTAGCATATAAAATGACGCGTCCTAGACCTAAAAACATTTTTCCCTCCATTTATTGAGCGAAGGAAAGTTTCGCCCCAGTTCAAATCCGGTCAGTTTCCAACGGATTCGGCGGGACACCGCAGGAAGCGGGAGGGATTCCCAGATGGCTACCGCGCGCATATGGCATGTGATAGGTGGTGCGTAGGAGGTATCCTACCGCCGCGCGGAGGTCCCGCGCAATACTAAAATGCGCACCATGCAGCTCGTTCACAAAAAAAAACCCTTCCGGCACCCCGAAAATGGAAAACCCGTCGCCCGTGGTTCGGATTGGAAATCCGCGACCGGGGCCTTGCTTCCCATCCTAAGGCCCACGCACGTGCCAAATATGGCCTCGTTCCGACAAACTATGTGGTGAAACGGGCCGTTTCCTACTCATTTCCCCTAAAAGCCATAGAACTCCGGACGTGATAGCCCTATTCGTGAAGTGTTTTTCAAGATAATTGCCGTATCCCAGTTCCGTCTTTTGCAGTGGTTACTAGGACACATAAAATGACGCCACGCGGCTCCGCTCGATTTTTTGGCTCCGTTTGCTTTGCCAACTGTGCAAAACGGGGCCGCCGGGACATGCGGTATGGCCGTACCGGGCGCGCGCGTGCACCCGTCCGCCAACGCGCGAAACGGAAAACATTTAGCATATAAAATGACGCGTCCTAGACCTAAAAACATTTTTCCCTCCATTTATTGAGCGAAGGAAAGTGTCGCCCCAGTTCAAATCCGGTCAGTTTCCAACGGATTCGGCGGGACACCGCAGGAAGCGGGAGGGATTCCCAGATGGCTGCCGCGCGCATATGGCATGTGATAGGTGGTGCGTAGGAGGTATCCTACCGTCGCGCGGAGGTCCCGCGCAATACTAAAATGCGCACCATGCAGCTCCTTCACAAAAAAAACCCTTCCGGCACCCCGAAAATGGAAAACCCGTCGCCCGTGGTGCGGATTGGAAATCCGCGACCGGGGCCTTGCTTCCCATCCTAAGGCCCACGCACGTGCCAAATATGGCCTCGTTCCGACAAACTATGTGATGAAACGGGCCGTTTCCTACTCATTTCCCCTAAAAGCCATAGAACTCCGGACGTGATAGCCCTATTCGTGAAGGGTGTTTCAAGATAATTGCCGTATCCCAGTTCCGTCTTTTGCAGTGGTTACTAGGACACATAAAATGATGCCACGCGGCTCCGCTCGATTTTTTGGCTCGGTTTGCTTTGCCAACTGTGCAAAACGGGGCCGCCGGGACATGCGGTATGGCCGTACCGGGCGCGCGCGTGCACCCGTCCGCCAACGCGCGAAACGGAAAACATTTAGCACAGAAAATGACGCGTCCTAGACCTAAAAACATTTTTCCCTCCATTTATTGAGCGAAGGAAAGTGTCGCCCCAGTTCAAATCCGGTCAGTTTCCAGCGGATTCGGCGGGACACCGCAGGAAGCGGGAGGGATTCCCAGATGGCTGCCGCGCGCATATGCCATGTGATAGGTGGTGCGTAGGAGGTATCCTACCGCCGCGCGGAGGTCCCGCGCAATACTAAAATGCGCACCATGCAGCTCCTTCACAAAAAAAAACCCTTCTGACACCCCGAAAATGGAAAACCCGTCGCCCGTGGTTCGGATTGGAAATCCGCGACCGGGGCCTTGCTTTCCATCCTAAGGCCCACGCACGTGCCAAATATGGCCTCGTTCCGACAAACTATGTGGTGAAACGGGCCGTTTCCTACTCATTTCCCCTAAAAGCCATAGAACTCCGGACGTGATAGCCCTATTCGTGAAGGGTTTTTCAAGATAATTGCCGTATCCTAGTTCCGTCTTTTGCAGTGGTTACTAGGACACATAAAATGACGCCACGCGGCTCCGCTCAATTTTTTTGGCTCCGTTTGCTTTGCCAACTGTGCAAAACGGGGCCGCCGGGACATGCGGTATGGCCGTACCGGGCGCGCGCGTGCACCCGTCCGCCAACGCGCGAAACGGAAAACATTTAGCACATAAAATGATGCGTCCTAGACCTAAAAACATTTTTCCCTCCATTTATTGAGCGAAGGAAAGTGTCGCCCCGGTTCAAATCCGGTCGGCTTCCGGCGGATTCGGCGGGACACCGCAGGAAGCGGGAGGGATTCCTAGATGGCTACCGCGCGCATATGGCATGTGATAGGTGGTACGTAGGAGGTATCCTACCGCTGCGCGGAGGTCCCGCGCAATACTAAAATGCGCACCATGCAGCTCCTTCACACAAAAAACCCTTCCGGCACCCCGAAAATGGAAAACCCATCGCCCGTGGTTCGGATTGGAAATCCGCGATGGGGGCCTTGCTTCCCATCCTAAGGCCCACGCACGTGCCAAATATAGCCTCGTTCCGACAAACTATGCGGTGAAACGGGCCGTTTCCTACTCATTTCCCCTAAAAGCCACAGAACTCCGGACGTGATAGCCCTATTCGTGAAGGGTTTTTCAAGATTATTGCCGTATCCCAGTTCTGTCTTTTGCAGTGGTTACTAGGACACATAAAATGACGCCACGCGGCTCCGCTCGATTTTTGGCTCCGTTTGCTTTGCCAACCGTGCAAAACAGGGCCGCCGGGACATGCGGTATGGCCGTACCGGGCGCACGCGTGCACCCGTCCGCCAACGCGCGAAACGGAAAACATTTAGCACATAAAATGATGCGTCCTAGACCTAAAAACATTTTTCCCTCCATTTATTGAGCGAAGGAAAGTATCGCCCCAGTTCAAATCCGGTCAGTTTCCAGCGGATTCGGCGGGACACCGCGAGAAGCGGGAGGGATTCCCAGATGGCTGCCGCGCGCATATGGCATGTGATAGGTGGTGCGTAGGAGGTATCCTACCGCCGCGCGGAGGTCCCGCGCAATACTAAAATGCGCACCATGCAGCTCCTTCACAAAAAAAAACCCTTCCGGCACCCCGAAAATGGAAAACCCGTCGCCCGTGGTTCGGATTGGAAATCCGCGACCGGGGCCTTGCTTCCCATCCTAAGGCCCACGCACGTGCCAAATATGGCCTCGTTCCGACAAATTATGTGGTGAAACGGGCCGTGGCGGGAGTTTCCACATACAGATCCTGGATTTTACCAAGTGCTAGCCCATGTATGCGGAAATCGTTAACGCCGGGTACATGCAAGGTTAGAAAAACCTTACATCACACTTTTACATATATGTTAGGGGCAGATGCAAGTTTTCCAACAATTCTGACGCTCCGGTGATCTGTATCTTGGAAAACCCTAGGGCGGGACCCCGTAGATCTACCCCTATAGCTTTCTACGTGCGAGAGTTTACCAATGTAATTTTTTACTTGTTTTGGTTTATTTAGGACATATGTACATGGAAACCATAGTTTGGGCATACTTTACCATAAAATAGGCTCCATTTGAGCCGTGGCGGGAGTTTCCACATACAGATCCTGGATTTTACCAAGTGTTAGCCCATGTATGCGGAAATCGTCAACGCCGGGTACATGCAAGGTTAGCCAAACCTTACATCACACTTGTACACATATGTTATGGGCATATGCAAGTTTTCCAGCGATTCCGACGCTCCGATGGTTTGTATCTTGAAAAACCCTAGGGCGAGGACCCCGCAGATCTACCCCTATAGCTTTCTCCGTGTGAGGGTTTACCAATGGACTTTTTTACTTGCTTTGGTTTGTTTAGGACATATGTACATGGAAACCATAGGTTGGGCATACTTTACCATAAAATAGGCTCTGTTTGAGCCGTGGCGGGAGTTTACACATACAAATCCTACATTTTACCAAGTGCTAGCCCATGTATGCGGAAATCGTCAACGCCGGGTACATGCAAGGTTAGCCAAACCTTACATCACACTTGTACATATATTTTAGGGGCAGATGCAAGTTTTCCAACAATTCTGACGCTCCGATGATCTGTATCTTGCGAAACCCTAGGGCGGGGACCCCGCAGATCTACCCCTAGGGTTAGGGTTAGGGTTAGAGTTAGGGTTAGCAATGTATGTGGAAACCTGATAACCCACAAGTATAGGGGATCGCGGCAGTCTTCGAGGGAAGTAAAACCCAAATTTATTGATTCGACACAAGGGGAGGTAAAGAATACTTATAAGCCTTAACAACTGAGTTGTCAATTCAGCTGCACCTGGAAAAGCACTAATAACGAGGGTGATGTGAAAGCAGCAGTAGTATGAGAGCAATAGTAACAGTAACACAGCAGCAGTAGCAATAACACAGGAGCAATGGCACAGGAAAATAGTTGATACTACTTCCAATGACATGTAGAACGAGTATATAATGATGAAAGATGGACCGGGGTTCCCAGCTATCTACACTAGTGGTAACTCTCCAATAACAAGTGTTGGGTGAACAAATTACAGTTGGGCGATTGATAGGAATCAAAGCATTAAGTTATAACATCCAGCTTATTAATCATGTAGGCATGTTTTCCATATATAGTCGTACGTGCTCGCAATGAGAAACTTGCACAACATCTTTTGTCCTACCAGCCGGTGGCAGCCGGGCCTCAAGGGAATCTACTGGATATTAAGGTACTCCTTTTAATAGAGTACCGGAGCAAAGCATTAACACTTGGTGAAAACATGTGATCCTCACATCACCGCCATCCCCTCCGGTTGTCCCGATTTCTGTCACTTCGGGGCCTTTGGTTCCGGACGGTGACATGTGCATACAACTTGTAGATACAATCTAAGCAATAAGTATAGAGCTTAAATCTAAGATCATGCCACTCGGGCCCTAGTGACAAGCATTAAGCATAACAAGATTGCAGCAACAATAACTTCACAAACTTTATAGATATACTAATCATAATGTATCATCCATCGGATCCCAACAAACACAACACCGATTACATCAGATGGATCTCAATCATGTAAGGCAGCTCATGAGATCATTGTATTGAAGTACATGGGATAGAGAGTACCAACTAGCTACTGCTAGAACCCGTAGTCCATGGGGGAACTACTCACGGAGCATGATGGAGGCGATGGCGTCGATGGAGATGGCTTCGGGGGCACTTCCCCGTCCCGGCAGGGTGCCGGAACAGAGACTTCTGTCCCCCGAATTGGAGTTTCGCGATGACGGCGGCGCCCCTGGAGTCTTTCTGGAGTTTCGTCAATTGGTGTCGCGTTTTTAGGTCGAAAGGGCTTAAATAGGCGAAGAGGCGGCACAGGAGGGGCGACAGGGTGGCCCCACACCAGGCCGGCGCGGCCAGGGTGTAGGCTGCGCGGCCCACCTGTGTGGTGGCCCCCTGGCTCTCCTCCGACTCTCCTTCGGTATTCTGGATGTTTCCGGGAAAAATAGGATGTTTGGCGTTGATTTCGTCCAATTCCGAGAATATTGCCCGAACAGCCTTTCTGGAACCAAAAACAGCGAGAAAACGAGAGCTGCACTCTGTGGCATCTTGTTAATAGGTTAGTTCCGGAAAACGCATAAAAACATTATAAAGTGCAAGCAAAACATGTAAGTATTGTCATAAAACAAGCATGGAACATCGGAAATTATGGATACGTTGGAGACGTATCGGCATCCCCAAGCTTAGTTCCTACTCGTCCTCGAGTAGGTAAACGATAAAAAGAATAATTTCTGTAGTGACATGCTACTTACATAACCTTGATCATACTATTACAAAGCACATGAGATGAATGAAGTGACTCAAGGCAATAATCTATAGTTGCTAACAAATAGATAACATATAGCAAAACTTTTCATGAAGAGTACTTTCAAGACAAGCATCAAAAGCCTTGCACAAGAGTTAACTCATAAAGCAATAGATTCAAAGTAAAGGCATCGAAGCAACACAAAGGAAGATTTCAGTTTCAGTAGTTGCTTTCAACTTTCAACATGCATATCTCATGGATAATTGTCAACATAAAGTAATATAATAAGTGCAAATAAGCAAGTATGTAAGAATCAATGCACAGTTGACACAAGTGTTTGCTTCTAAGATGGAAGGAAGTAGGTAAACTGACTCAACATAAAGTAAAAGAATGGCCCTTCGCGAGAGGAAGCATTGATTGCTATATTTGTGCTAGAGCTTTGGTTTTGAAAACATAAAGAGAGCATAAAAGTAAAGTTTTGAGAGGTGTTTCTTGTTGTCAACGAATGGTAGTGGGCACTCTAACCCCCTTGCCAGACAAACCTTCAAAGAGCGGCTCCCATTTTATTTTATTTTTGGGTGGCACTCCTTCCAACCTTTCTTTCACAAACCATGGCTAACCGAATCCTCGGGTGCCCGCCAACAATCTCATACCATGAAGGAGTGCCTTTTTATTTTAGTTTTATTATGATGACACTCCTCCCCACCTTTGCTTTCTCAAGCCATGGCTAACCGAATCCTTCGGGTGCCGTCCAACAATCACATACCATGGAGGAGTGTCTATTTTTGTTAATTAATTTGGGACTGGGAATCCCATTGCCAGCTCTTTTTGCAAAGTTATTGGATAAGCGGATGAAGCCACTAGTCCATTGGTGAAAGTTGCCCAACAAGATTGAAAGATAAACACCACATACTTCCTCATGAGCTATTAAACATTGACACAAATCAGAGGTGATAAATTTTGAATTGTTTAAAGGTAGCACTCAAGCAATTTACTTTGGAATGGCGGAGAAATACCATGTAGTAGGTAGGTATGGTGGACACAAATGGCATAGTGGTTGGCTCAAGGTTTTGGATGCACGAGAAGCATTCCCTCTCAGTACAAGGCTTTGGGCTAGCAAGGTTATTTGAAGCAAACACAAGTATGAACCGGTACAGCAAAACTTACATAAGAACATATTGCAAGCATTATAATACTCTACACTCGTCTTCCTTGTTGCTCAAACACTTTTACCGGAAAATATCTAGACCTTAAGAGAGACCAATCATGCAAACCAATTTCAACAAGCTCTACGAGTAGTTCTCCACTAATAGGTTTAAACTACATGAAAAAAACTTAATCATGATCTACTTGAGAGCTCAAAACAATTGCCAAGTGTCAAATTATTCAAGACAATATGAGGCATTTTCTGTTTCCAACCAAATAACCATAAGTGATGTAGCTTCCAACTTTTATCATTGAACATTAAAAGTAAAACGAAGAACAAGTGTTCATATGAAAAAGCGGAGCGTGTCTCTCTCCCAAACAAGGATTGCTAGGATCCGATCTTATTCAAACAAAAACAAAAAAATAAAAGCACACAGACGCTCCAAGTAAAGCACATATGATGTGACCGAATAAAAATATAGTTTCAATAGAAGAACCTGATAAGTTGATGAAGAAGGGGATGCCTTGGGCATCCCCAAGCTTAGACGCTTGAGTCTTCTTGAAATATGCAGGGATGAACCACGGAGGCATCCCCAAGCTTACACTTTTCACTCTTCTTGATCATATATCATCCTCCTCTCTTGACCCTTGAAAACTTCCTTCACACCAAACTTCTCATAAACTTCATTAGAGGGGTTAGTACTCAAAAAACTTGAATCCACCTTGGTCCTGTAGTGACACATTGCAAGAACTCAATAAAACATTAGCTACAGCTCTCCACGTCTAGAAAGCCTTGCTTAAAGTCCGCAAGAGACAATGCAAAAAACAGAGACAGAATCTGCCAAAACAGAACAGCCAGTAAAGACGAATTTTAAACAGGTACTTCCGTTGATCAAATCAGAAAACTCAAAACTAATGAAAGTTGCGTACATATCTGAGGAACACGCACGTAAATTGGCATATTTTTCTGAGTTACCTACAGAGAACACAGCCCAGATTCGTGACAGATAGAAATCTGTTTCTGCGCAGAAATCCAAATCTAGTATCAACCTTCGATTAGAGGCGTCACTTGGCACAACATTGCAATAAAATAAAGATAAGGAGATGTTGCTACAGTAGTAACAACTTCCAAAACACAACAAAACAGTAGCAAAATAAACACATGGGTTATCTCCCAAGAAGTGCTTTCTTTATAGCCATTAAGATGGGCTCAGCAATTTTGATGATGCACTCGCAAGAAATAAGAGTTGAAGCAAAAAAGCATCAAGAGGCAAATTCAAAACAAATTTAAGCCTAACATGCTTCCTATGAAAAGGAATCTTGTACACAAATGAATTCATGAAGAACAAAGTGACAAGCATAAGAAGATAAAACAAGAGTAACTTCAAAATTTTAAGCATATAGAGAGGTGTTTTAGTACCATGCAAATTTCTACAATTATATTTTCCTCTCTCATAATAATTTTCAGTAGCTTCATGAACAAACTCAATAATATAACTATCACATATAGCATGCTTTTCATGATCCATAAACACATAATTTTTATCAAGCTCAAAAATAGTGCGATTAAAACTTTCAAACACACTTTTATCAATAATATAACAAGATGGTTGATCAATCTCAAGAGATATGAGACTCATAGATAATTTCAAGACCTCTCCAATCCCATTTTCATTAGTAGTACAATTAATATTATCAAGTAACATAGGACCATCATCAAGAGCTTTATCATAAACATTTGCTACGCAAAATTCTTTAGTACCATGCATTTCGACATCGGGCACAAACAAAGCATTATCATAAGATTTATCAAAGTAGCACGGATTATCATAAATAACAGTAGCATAATTATTCTCACAAGTTTTACTCATAGGGAATATTTCAAGAGAATCCACAGGAACATAACATTCAACCTCTTTCGGTAAGCATGGAGGACAATCAAATAGTGTAAGAGATAAAGAGTTACTCTCATTAGAAGGTTGGCATGGGTAGCTAATCCATTCTTCCTCCTTTTGTTCATCACTCTCCTCTTCTTTTTCATCCAATGAGCTTTCGGGTTCATCAATTTCCTCATCTTTTTCATCCAATGAGCTTTCAGGTTCATCAATTTCTTCTTCCACAGGTCCCTGCAAATTGTGAGTGCATTCTTGTGCATTAATGAGTCTCTTTTATAATCAATGATATAAGGATTATCAGTGTAACTTTCATTGCAAAAATTAAGGATAGAAGAGACATAATCTTTAAGGTCCTTACAAACAACACAAGTTTCATAATTTTTAACCATGAAGGATTCTATCTCAGAGGCTCCCATAAATATGACAAATTGTTCTACCTCTTCAAACTCAAAATGAATATAGCTATTCCGATTATAGTTCTTAATTAAAAATTCCTCACTAAAGCCACATTGAAATTTAAGATGTTTAGTGTCCTGTTGAGAGCAACAGTTTATATCATGGCGTTTAAGCAAGATTTTAGCAATTGTATTCAGTTTTTCTATCACAGCACTCATAACTTTTCCCGTTCTTGATTCTCTATAATTATTATAATATTCTATAAGCTCCAAGTAGGTTATGGGTTCTCCCATAACAGCAGTTTTTAATTTTTAGGTTTTTCAAATTTTTATGGATTTTTGGGTATATGAGGAAAATAAAACAAGACAAAAACAAACTAGGCAAAAGTAAACTAAGCAAAATAATACTAGACAGAAATAAACTAAGCACAAATAAACTAGACAAAAGTAAACTAAGCAAAACAAAATAAAATAAAATAGAGAGAGAGATGGAGTGTACTCCCCAGGTGAACTTATGAGTAGAGCTATGCCTCCCCGGCAACGGCGCCAGAAAACGGTCTTGATAACCCACAAGTATAGGGGATCGCGGCAGTCTTCGAGGGAAGTAAAACCCAAATTTATTGATTCGACACAAGGGGAGGTAAAGAATACTTATAAGCCTTAACAACCGAGTTGTCAATTCAGCTGCACTGGAAAAGCACTAATAACGGGGGTGATGTGAAAGCGACGAGTAGTATGAGAGCAATAGTAACGATAACACGGCGAGCGAGTAGCAATAACACGGGAGCAATGACACGAGAAAAATAGTTGATACTATTTCCAATGACATGTAGAACGAGTATATAATGATGAAAGATGGACCGGGGTTCCCGACTATCTACACTAGTGGTAACTCTCCAATAACAAGTGTTGGGTGAACAAATTACAGTTGGGCAATTGATAGGAATCAAAGCATTAAGTTAGAACATCCAGCTTATTAATCATGTAGGCATGTTTTCCATATATAGTCGTACGTGCTCGCAATGAGAAACTTGCACAACATCTTTTGTCCTACCAGCTAGGTGGCAGTCGGGCCTCAAGGGAATCTACTTGGATATTAAGGTACTCCTTTTAATAGAGTACCGGAGCAAAGTATTAACACTTGGTGAAAACATGTGATCCTCACATCACCGCCATCCCCTCCGGTTGTCCCGATTTCGTCACTTCGGGGCCTTTGGTTCCGGACGGTGACATGTGCATACAACTTGTAGATACAATCTAAGCAATAAGTATAGAGCTTAAATCTAAGATCATGCCACTCGGGCCCTAGTGACAAGCATTAAGCATAACAAGATTGCAGCAACAATAACTTCACAAACTTTATAGATAGACTAATCATAATGTATCATCCATCGGATCCCAACAAACACAACACCGATTACATCGGATGGATCTCAATCATGTAAGGCAGCTCATGAGATCATTGTATTGAAGTACATGGGATAGAGAGTACCAACTAGCTACTTGCTAGAACCCGTAGTCCATGGGGGAACTACTCACGGAGCATGATGGAGGCGATGGCGTCGATGGAGATGGCTTCCGGGGCACTTCCCCGTCCCGGCGGGGTGCCGGAACGGAGACTTCGTCCCCCGAATTGGAGTTTCGCGATGGCGGCGGCGCCCCTGGAGTCTTTCTGGAGTTTCGTCAATTGGTGTCGCGTTTTTAGGTCGAAAGGGCTTAAATAGGCGAAGAGGCGGCGCAGGAGGGGCGACAGGGTGGCCCCACACCAGGCCGGCGCGGCCCACCTGTGTGGTGGCCCCCTGGCTCTCCTCCGAATCTCCTTCGGTGTTCTGGATGCTTCCGGGAAAAATAAGATGTTTGGCGTTGATTTCGTCCAATTCCGAGAATATTGCCCGAACAGCCTTTCTGGAACAAAAAACAGCAGAAAACGAGAAGCGGCACTGTGGCATCTTGTTAATAGGTTAGTTCCGGAAAACGCATAAAAATATTATAAAGTGCAAGCAAAACATGTAAGTATTGTCATAAAACAAGCATGGAACATCAGAAATTATGGATACGTTGGAGACGTATCAAAACCCTAGGGTTAGGGTTAGGGTTAGAGTTAGGGTTAGGGAAACCGTAGGGCGGGGACCCCGCACATCTACCCATATGTACATCGATAGCAAATGTTGGGCCTAGTGGCTCCGGTTGACCCGTCTGCGAAGAGCGTCACTCGTGAGACCTACATATGCCATCTACCAATTCTTAAAAAATAGAACCATTTTTTACATAATTCATACTAGTAAATAAATAATACAAACATAATATAAAGTAATATAAGAGAGGAAAAAATAAAAAATAAACCCGGCGGGGACCATGCAAATCTACCCCTAGGGTTAGGGTTAGGGTTAGCAATGGACTTTTTTCCTTTTTGGAGGACATATGTACATCGATAGAAGATGTTGAGCCTACTGGCTCCAGTCGACCCGTCTGCGAAGTGCGTCACTCGTGAGACCTAGCTACATATGGCATCTACCATTTTTCCCATTAAAAAAGAACCATTTTTACATAACTCATACTACTACATAAATAAATACAAACATAATATAAAGTAAAGGAGAGAGAAGAAAATAGAAAAAAAAAACTAAGCCGAGGGTGGCCGTCGGCATAGGTAGGTCATGCACTATGCCGAGGGGCACCCTCGGCGCCTCGCTGACGCCGTAACCGGGCCGTCACACGCGGAGCAGCTATGCAGTAGACGCACGCACTACGCCGACGGCCGTTTGTACGCCGAGGGTGGCCGTCGGCGTATGGTGCTCTACGCCGAGGGTACGACTACGCCGAGGGGCTCGTTGGGCCGCTGCCCTGGACCGGACGTACACCGACGGCCCCGATATTTGGCCGTCGGCGTACGACACGGCCGTCGGCGCAGCGCGCAATTCCTGTAGTGAGATCACTCCAGCTCTGCAAAGTTTGCCTAATTAACTAACATAGAGACCAACTGATAACAAATTAGTACTGTGCGAGGGAAGCACGAAATACTCTCGAACTTTCGATCGGCGACCGTCCCACTCCCACCAACAATATCGATCGTCTGCTAGCATGCGCGCTGCGGCACATCACATGCGTGCAGCATCCAACCACTGAGATCACCCCACTAAACCCTATCAAATAATGCACGTACCCACACCACCACCCCTTGCCCGGCCGATCGCGCTTAGCAGTTGCACGCCCACTGCCAAGACGACACGATCACGCGATCGCGTCCTGTTCCTCCTGGCCTCGCGCACTCGTCTTCCCCTATATAAACAACAGCTGCGATTGATCTTCCATTCGTCCCGCGCCCCAAGCTAGGCAACCAGCTGAGTTGCTGATCGACATTGGTGTACAGCCGCCGTGATCAGCCATTAGCAGGTCGGCGTGATCAAGGATATGGCAAGCTGCAGGGTGAGCGTGATCGCCGCCGCCTTGCTTCTGGTGGCTTTCGGGTGTTTGCTGCCCGGTGGCATGGTGGAGAGCCGCCCGGTGGCCAGGATGGGCCTCGGCATTGACCTGGGCGGCGGGCAGGGCGCCGGGCTCGGGCTGGGTCTAGGGCTCGGCCTCGGAGTGGGCACGGGAGGGGTGTCTGCGTCCGGATCGGGCTCCGGCTCTGGCTCCGTGGCTGGAGCAGGTTCTACCTCTACGTCAAGATCTGGCTCGGTTTCTGTTGGAGGAGCTAGTTCCTCCGCAGGGTCTAGTGCAGGATCGAGTGCCGGGTCGAACGGGTCAGGGGCTGGGTCCTCGGCCGGGTCTGGGGCTGGTTCCGGTGGCGGGCAGGGGTATGGTAGCGGAGGTGGCAGTGGGTCTGGCTCGGGTTATGGATATGGCGAGGGCGGCGGGTATGGGCGGGGCTCAGCGAGTGAATCGGGCATGGGGTATGGGGAGGGCCGTGGTTTTGGGTCTGGTTCGGGAGGGAACCCTTGATGCGCTGCTATATTTTGTCAATTATCACTGTATGATTCTGAGTTGTAATCTATATCTATACCTAATAATAAAGGGAGAAGTGTTTCCGCGGTTTGGTCCGTATTGTTTCATCGTCCGTCGTGTGTTTTTGGTTTCGTACGTCTCCTCCAATTTTCCATCGCAGACACCGTGTCCTGCTCAAATACTCCCTCCGTGTGGGTATGGTACAAGGACTCGATCGTGTTGCCATCGCCTACTATAAATATACGAGTGGCAGGCCCCCACGCCGCAATACCGATCGCTGCCTTGCTGCCGGCACCGCGGGCGCCGAACCCTGCCTTGCTGCCGGCACGGCGTCGTCGAAGAACGCGGACATGGCAGACCTCAAGTCCCAGATGTTCTCTGCGCTCGCCAGGCTTTCCGGCCGATCCATGCAACGGGGTGTCGAGGAACCAAATCGCTACTATTCTCAATCAAAGCTGCGACAGACCCCTACAACCACGGAGCCCAAACCGTGGCTTCAGAAACAATACGATCTGGGTGACGACGGGACGAATAAACCCGGTCAGCGAACACAGTGGATCCAGTAAGACGAGCTCCTTCCTCTGGTCGCTCGTGATCCTCTGCCCGCAGCCGACTGTCCGCGTAGGATCAGCACTAGGAGCCTAGGAGGCCCACCAGAAATCCTGCGAGCTGGTGGACGTGTTCCCTCTGTTAATCCTCTCTACTGAATGTCTTGAAGATTTCTCTGAGACAAGCAGCATCTATATTACTTGTATTCAAACTGCTCGTGTCAAGTAACGGAAGAATTGTATATTCAGATCTGGCTACGACTTTGCGTTTTCACATGCCCTAATAGTAGTGTAAAGTTGTGTCTCTACATACTTATGCTGAACTCAGTTCTGTGACAGAGTCAAGAGGTAAACACTACTGCAGATTACTTAGCTCAACGTTTTTGCTAATGCAAGTAGCATAATAACATAATAAATGAGGAGAGATATGAGTTATACCCAAGTTAGATTATTCGCTTTAATATTTTCCTTTGTCTATCATAGACTGGTCAAATGCTGGTATTGTAGGTAATAATTATATTTGTAATTGGCGTTTTTACTCTGTCTAAATCGCCACTTTTGTAGATTTGGAATCAAACTTTGCGGACGTTAAGCTCCAGCAGGGAAAAGTGATGGGAAAAACTACGTAACCCGTCATAGAAACGAGCTTGCCAAGATATCACCGGCGAGAGAGAATTTGGGGCTGCCGGTAATGCGACGAGTGAGAATTTGGCCCCGGCGGCGGGCAGGAGGAAGAAATCGACGGGTTCATGCCCCTCGCCGGGAGCTCCGCTGAGTGCCTCTGGCAGTTGAGGATGAGGTTTGTTATTGGAGATTGACCATCTCTTTCCCGAAGTTCTTTAATAGCCAAGGGACTAGAGCAGTCCCCGAGTGAGCTACCCAAAACTATGTGGCTTGGCAATTTTTTATGTTTGCTATCTTTACCTATTTTGCAGAAACTATGAATGCAGGGATGCCGAGTTACATTTCAAAAATATTAAATGAGTCACATTTTATTATTTGTATGTAACTTAAAATATAAATACTTTTACATTGAAATTCTAAACCATTGTAAAATACAGAGTGTCATTTAAAGACTAGATCATATTATAAATTTTGTAGTAAATATCATATATGTTACTGAAATATACAGAGTGTCATTAAAAGACTAAACCATATTAATACAAACCGAGTGCAATTTATCTAGAGGATTATATAAGTGGATATATAAAGAGATATTTTTGGCTGCACATACTATGTTGGAGGAGAAGATGGGAGAAAAGTCAAAGTAAAGCTACGTTGCTCGGCTTATTAGATTGTCATGCGAAATTTAAGCCGTACTCATGTTTTCAGTACTAAATTTTGAAACAGTTGGAATTTTTTTATGTTTCTACTAACTGTAAATTCGTTTGAATATCTTAATAAAATTTAAGAATGAGTCTCACACTTATTACCAGTCTACAGTATTACAAGTTAGTGCAGCGAGCCTCTTGCAATATAATATTAGTGTCAACACAGATTGTCTTTTTGAACTGTTTCGTTATTTTTTTCCCGCTGCAACGCACGGGCTCTTTTGCTAGTCTATACCTAATAATAAAGGAGCTAACGTTTCCTTGATTTGGTCCGTCGCTTTGCGCTTTGGTCCATCACCAAGTACGCCTTCGTCTGTTATGGTTTGCCTCTCCGTCGCTCCGTTCGTGTGACCCGAGGACACGCGAAACAGTTTCCCTATCTACCCCGTTCTAATTTGGCAAGCGACAATCTACTTGGTCTTCAATTGACCGAGTAAAACTCTGTACGCCCATATAACCGAACCCAACAGAGCCAGCGCTTTAGCAGCAGGAGGGTTACCGTCGACGAGTTGGTTCGCCAGACATGACATTATTCGCGGCGGCGTGAGATGCACGGTATGCGGTGTACGCCGTCTATTTTTATTGATCGTTGTTGCAGACGATGAACAACGACGGCCGCGTCGACCCAACAGCAGCCACCAGATCGATTTCACGAGCTCGGATTTCTCCAATCAGCCTTCGAGAAGCCTTTCCCGCCGCCGCCTCCATACTGGCAACCCAGTAGCAGCATAAGAGGGCCTCATCTCCGTAATAGAGAAGTGGGGGCATGTTACCAGGATAGCCGCGAGGTTGCTAGACGACTTGCCGCTCTTACGGGATTGGTACAACGTCCTCCACGCGGGAGGTGTGCGACCCCCTGCCGTTCAGCTCGCTGCTCGTTTTGTTTTGGCACAATGCCTCGCAGATGGCCGCCACGATGCCCATCGCCTCTTTAGATGGCGACCATGTGGTGCTCGAAGTATCGCCGGAAGTTCCGCCAGAGATGAACACTGCCAAGGCCGAAGTTCCGCCTCAGTTCGACATCGCCGCCATCTGGCTACTTCGTCGGAGCTCTCTGTTTGCACTAATTGGTGATTTCTTCTGTTTTCCGGCCAGATTAGTGCGGATTTAGAACTCAAAAATTCGGCTGAGATTTACTGGGGATTTACCAACGCTGAAGACGCCCAGACGCAGCACAGAGGCAGCACACAACACGACGCTGTAGACGGCCAGACGCAGCCTGCAGTGTGCATCGTAGGCATGGGAATCTTGACGAGGCCGAGCTGGGCGTCGGCAGCCAGCCACTACTACCTCTGTTCAGCACATGGCGGTGATCATCGCGGAGGTTTTGAATGAATGTCTGCTTCCGTTCTTTACGCAGCTAATCAAAAAGTTTCCCGTTGTCAGCCTGCAGTGAAACACCTATCTGACGCTGCAAAGAATCTTCAGAGTTTAGTGTCGAGGTCGAGGACAGCTGAAACAGCAAAGGGTAATAGATCTATCTTTCAGACTTGAGTATCAATAATGTGTACTTATTTACCCACAGCCTAGAAACAAGTTTATTGTGAATTGTGCCTATGTGCTGAACCAGAGGCATGGAGTTCATATGTCAGCCAAGTATGTTAACAAAAGTGAGGTGGTGCTATAGATAAGATGCAAGCACGAGAGTCAGCGATGCTTGTATTTGAAGTCACTTCTGAACTTCGTTCGGAGCTACAATAAGATTATTACGTTTATGCATTGCTTCATTATTTTCTGGTATATTACGTCTTTGGAGTGCATTTTTTTAGTTTCCCAAGGTGATGCGGAGCATCGGGGATTTGAGCTGGGCGATGCGAGATGAAGGCCACCTGGACCTCGATATAGGGTGACGAGCGGCGGTGCAAGCTGCTGGTCCACTAATCTAGGACGGAGCATTATGCATGCCGACGGGTCCTCGAGTTAGGCCGCGTGAGGTGTAGGCTAAGGGATCTTCGAGCAAGGCAGCTTGGAGGGGAATTCGACGAACGGGACGGCACATCGGCACGGCGTTGTCGGCGAGCAGGGTAAGGGGCGTAGCCATAACTGCGATGCCTCGAAGATGAAGTAGGTCTCGAGGTATACGTGTGAAAAAGCTGCCGGAGAATCCGTAGCAACGCACGGGCAATTTTCCTAGTAATAATAAAATGTCTAAGTGTCACTGGAGTGGTTCAGTTTACTTGCTGGTCTGTTTTCTTCAGATTTGCTAGTCTACACTTCAAATACTACCTTTGTCCATAAGAGCACACAAATGGATGAAAATGGAGCAGAAAGTATCCGCATTTTCCGCCAACAAATGGAAGTAGAATGGAAATATGAAAATGAAAACTGAATTCAGCAAAGCAGAAATGGAAATGAAAAATATTTGGCAGACACGGAAATGAAACATCGTTTTCGGGCGAAACAGATGCGGAATTTTCGTTTCGGTCAAAAAAAGGAATTTTTGTTTTAGGTTTGATGTGCATGACTCGATCAATCCAATAATCCCATTACATATCCTTGTCAAGGTGCAATTCCAAAAATGCTCATCCCAAAACTAGGGCCATTTCATTTGAGGAGACTTCCATAGTTCGGTCATTCCCTAATCCCTATGCTTTAGTAAATCGAGCACCACGCTAGAATTAGGCAACAAGTTTGGTGATTCGCATGAATTCTTGAGATTTTTTTCTGCATGGTTCTGGCGAACATCTACATAATTGCGTATCTGCACTGTATTCGGTTCATATCTGATTCTGGCAATATCTAGATCTATTTTTGTTGTTTTTGTTTCCGCAAAAAATATGAAAACAAATATGGCACTACTCAGTTACATCCGTTCTCGCTCCATTTTCATCGCTATTGGTGTGGTGCCTACACAAACATTATAAAACCTGTCGACCACCTCCTCTCGCTCGTGTCATTTATCATGTGTGCCACCACACACTCTCGACACCGCCCCGTCTTGCTCTTCCATCACTGCCCACCGCGTCCTCCGAACCTGCTGGTGCCACCCTCTAGTAGATTTAGGCAACAATTTAGCTAAATTTATGACAAAAAATTTAGATCGGAGGGAGTAACTAAATTAACTACAATAAATCAACTAACTAAATGAAGTACACTAATTAGCAAAAGTAAAGACAAAAAATCGGGTTCCAAGCTAGAGGGCGGTGGCCTCTTCATTCTTCTGCTAATTAGAGTACTCAGTGGCGGACCTAGCAATAAACTAGACGGTGGGCATGATAGAAAAAAATCACACTAGCCCATATGTGATACAAATTTGTCTAACCCGAAAATGATTCTGACGTGCAACATTTTCTCGATTAGAGGCAACAATGTATTTTAATCATTGATTTTCTTCACATAATGCCAGAAGCGCATTGATCAACCGCTGACACTGCCTCCACAAAGCAAACACAAATACTAGACTCCATGGCTCTATGTAACCCAACGAGAGGCCCAACAATGTATCAAGCCTGCTTGCTGTTGCTAAGTAACACGGCCCAAGCAGCTACCTAGGAAGCGGCTTACCTAACCCAATTGAAGAATAGTTCGTCTTTTTTAGCTTTAGACGAGGGTTTCTCTCTATTCGAGCGATCTTAATCGCTACAGAAGCTCGCTAGCCTTCATGTTTTTTTCTAGATAAAAGGCACTCAAGTGCCCAACTTTGAATTAACAAAGCCACCAACGATGAGAACGATACAAAGCGCTGAACCCAGCTTACAGAACGACACCACACACCCACACTTACTACCGAAGAAGGTACAGCCGGAAGCGCGACCAACAAGCTCAGCCAAAGCGCCTACGAGACTCGGAGAAGAGCTGGAGTCTACAGTGTCGGGCCGGAGCTCACTCGAGAGCGAGCCATTTTCACGCGCGCCTCAACAGGACTTCTCCGTCGCAGAAACGCCACCGGAAGCCGACCACCACCGGGGGCCAACCCTCGTTGCTCACAAATCGAACAACAGCGCCAAGGAAGCTCGACAAGGGAAGGGTACAGAGCAAGCCTTGCCGATGATCGCCGAAGAATCACCTCCGTCATAACCCTCGGTGAGCCTTGCGCTGTGGGCTCCAAGACGGTGTCTTCAAGAAGAGCACGACACCGGAGTGCTGCCACCGCCCGATCCGAGGATCTTGGGTTTTCACCCGGACGAAGTAGTGTAACGGAGAATGGCCTCACGGTGCCTTCAACAAGGGAACACCGTCCGCGGCCGCCGCCGCCGTGGCCCGAGGGGCAAAGGTTTCCCTTTGGCAACATCACCACCAACTACACCCCACAACAGACTCGCCGACCACCACGCCGCCCACACGGCCGTGGTCTGCCAGCACCAGAGTCATTGGCTCTCCCGCCAACCAACATGACTCCCACCGACCAAGGCCGCCGCCCCGGCACCCAACTCTGAGCACTGCAAACTGCTAAGCACGAAAGACACCATTGTGAGGGCCGCAGACGCCGACCAAGGACTCCGGGCCGCCAAAGCACCGCCGCCGACCCACTGGGAAGAGCACCCCCTGCTAGATCGACCACCAAACCGCCCCCGAGGCTGCCGGAGCACGCGGATCTGGGCAGGGATGGACGGGCTTGAAGGGGCCCGGGCCCCTGCCCGGCCCGAATCGAGGCGGCCAGACCCGATCTGGATCCGCACAGCCCACCATGCTGGTCTCCTCCATGGCCGGCCGAAACGAGCGCCGACGCCCACCGCGCCTTGCCGAGCTGGACCTCAACCCGGCGTCACCGCGCATCACCAGGTCGCCGCACGCAGAGCTCGCGCCGCCCGCCGCCGACCACTCCGGGTAGCAGCCGCCGCGAGCACGCCCAGGCCACGCAGCCGCCACGCCGTTGCAGGAACCGCGCCGCCGCACCCCACGTTGCAGGAACCGCGCCGCCGCACCCCACGTTCAGCACGGCGCCCTCGCCGGCCGCGCCAGCCCGCGCTGCCGCCACCGCACGAGGGGGAGAGAGGGGCCCCGCCGCCACCAGCGCCGCACGGGCTTCGCCCGGCGACGCGCTGAGGCGGCGGCGAGGAGGAGGGGGAGGGGAGGAGGGAGACGAGGGGGCGCCGCCGGGAGCCCCAGGCCGCACACGGGAGCGGCTAAGGGGCTAGGGTTTCTTCGCTCCTCTCCTTCCAGGAGTACTTACATGGCCCCTAGCCTTCATGTTCATGGGGGAACTGAGCCTGGGCACGTGCCCAGGGTACCCATACGGTAAATCCGCCCCTTACTTAATTTAGTTAGTAGTCCATTAGACTAGTCACAATGGGAAGTATCATACAGTAGTATCATGCATATGATACTAGTTTATGATACTACCCTCACAATGCATAGTATCATAAGATAGTATCATAGTGTCATCATATTTAATGTTTTGTAGAATCTCAATGCAAATTGATGTACATGATGTGTTTGACACTAAGTTTTCTAGTTTTACGTGCTATGATACTGTATCATAGTATGATACCACTCTCATCTCTCACCTCATTAATTAGTGCGCCACATCAAATTTTTGCCAACATGGCATGCATGATACTACTTATGATACTCCTATTGTGACTAGTCTTAGTATAGTTGAATCTGTCCAGGGGCCTGGACTTGATGATGTATGTTAGTAGTACGCTGATGCTTCCCGCGGAAGAATGACGACTTAGTTGTAGTAGGCCGTCAGATCCAATTAAATTGACGGTTGTAAAGATGGCTAGCATGTTTTACTTATTACCCGCGTCGATTAAAAGTGATAGGAGGTAGTATTTTTATTTGTCACGTCTTACAATGGTCGAGATATGTCGGCCATTTCATATTCTCAGGTTTTTAGACGCTTTGTACTCGCTATCATCATTTCTCCTTGGTCCTCTCCACCGCACCTTCTCGCATGCGTTCACATTCTAAGCCTATTATTTATATATTCAGTAACATACGAGTTTGTTTTTTTTTGCGAAACAACATACGAGTTAAAGTAACACATTTTTTACTTGGACTTGGTGCTAAGTCTAGCAGAAATTCTAGTCGTCCTTATGTTAGCAATTATTTGCCGCGGATGGTAAATAAACTTACTTGTCTCTGTCTCTGCTAGCTTAGCGCATCAAGATGTGGATTGTGCGATGGTGGCAGGTAATGTACAACAGAGAGCGAATACTGTTGTACAGCCAGGAATATCGGTCTCCTAGATATACGCGATTTCACACTGAATTTCACGTACGCGCGCGTGGGCCGTGGACTACCGGTAGAGTGCTAGTACTTTGAGCAGGTATAGTTGACGGTAGCAGCCTGAGGCTGGCACGGTAGCGACGTCCGCCTCCTCCGTGCCAACTGACGATAGCCAAACTGGACGGGACACACCACGTAAGGCTGGCCATAGTGGGTAGTATCATATAGTAGTATCATGTATATGATACTTTTCTATGATATTAGATCCATAATGCATAGTATCATAAACTAGTATCATAGTTTTTCTATATTAATTGATTTGTAGAATCCCAATATAAATTTGTGTACAAGATTTATTTGATACTAACTTTTCTCGTGATGTGCGTTATGATACAGTATCTAATGATACTCTAATCTCCTCTCTTATCCATAATTACCTGCCACATTAGCATTTTTGGTGGGGCTAGGATACATGATACTAGCTATGATACTAGCACTATGGCTAGCCTAAGGTCAATAATCTCCCATAATTTATTATTCGCTGGTTGTATGTAGCCCCTAGTGCTCTCTTGACGAAAGAAACAGAGCTAGCCGCCGGAAGCAGTATGGCGCACCAAACGCCACTTGGTGAATGCGCACCGGAGACCTCGTGCCAGCTCCGACGCGGCGAGGTAGACAAGTCAGACCCGCGCGCCGTGCTTGGAATTGGATGCTCTGAGTTCTCCCGGGTTCTGCAGTCGTGTGTCTAAAACTGAAGAAGAGTGCAGTAGCCTTTCTGGCTTCTTTTAATGTGTAAGGGCACGTACAATGGGGTGATGTCAGCCTTCCCTTACGCTTGCCACGTCAGAATTTTGCTTAGTTGGAGGAGAGAGAATGAAGGGAGAGAAGGTTGTCTTCCCTTAGCTAAGGAATGATCTCTTATGAAATAAGACATGACTATTTTTCCCATTGTACGACTTGTCTTCCCTTAGTCACATAATTTCCTACTAAAAATAATTAATTATCATTTATTGTAAAGGATGACAATAAGAGATAATGCATTGTACCGATTATATTTATCATCCTCTCTAGATGACATGGACTACTAAGAGAAGACGAGCCTTTCCTACCATTGTACATGCCCTAATCCCTCCCTCTACCAATCTATATCTATACCTAATAATAAAGGAGCTAACGTTTCCTTGGTTCGGTCCGTCATCTTTGCGCTTTCGTCCACCTCGTGTACGCTTTCCTCCGACCGAAGCCATCCTACGACCAAATGATGTCGCTAGAAACAGTGTCCGGTTCAATCCAGTTATATAAGGAAATCTTGGCTAGCAACGTATATGAGAAGGAGTCTATGCCCGGTTGACTTTCCAACACAGGTGATTTTGCTTTATATACAACAATCTAATCTCCAGAAGCCACGATCAGATTGTTGTGGATCTTTCGACAAAGCGTAACACCCGGAACTGCTAGATGGAACGAGGAGATACCCTCGCCGACGAGATTGGTTTAGGGCGCTAGATCAGAGGAGGGAGGTTGAGATGCTGGACCTGGACCTGGACCTGCAGTGCATCACACTTCGAAGAACCTGCCCACGCATCCTTGCATCGCGCCAGGATGGCGGCACCTCCAGCATCTCCTGCATCCCGTGCGGCCGGTGACCCCATCCCAAGCGGCAGGCGGCGACCCCGCCCATCTGATCTAGCAGCCCAGGACGAGAGCTAACGTTTCCTTGGTTCGGTCCGTCATCTTTGCGCTTTCGTCCACCTCGTGTACACTTTCGTCCGACCGAAGCCATCCTACGACCAAATGATGTCACTAGAAACAGTGTCCGGTTCAATCCAGTTATATAAGGAAATCTTGGCTAGCAGCGTATATGAGAAGGAGTCTATGCCCGGGTGACTTTCCAACACAGGTGATTTTGCTTTATATACAACAATCCAATCTCCAGAAGCCACGATCAGATTGTTGTGGATCTTTCGACAAAGCGTAACACCCGGAACTGCTAGATGGAACGAGGAGATACCCTCGCCGACAAGATTGGTTTAGGGCGCTAGATCAGAGGAAGGGAGGTTGAGATGCTGGACCTGGACCTGGACCTGCAGTGCATCACACTTCGAAGAACCTGCCCACGCATCCTTGCATCGCGCCAGGATGGCGGCACCTCCAGCATCTCCTGCATCCCGTGCGGCCGGTGGTACACCCCATCCCAAGCGGCAGGCGGCGACCCCGCCCATCTGATCTAGCAGCCCAGGACGAGCAGCTCTTAAGCCGGCCCGGCTTCCATTGAGCCGGCGCTTGTGGAGGTTGTGCTCCAGATGCGAGTAGTTGCAGGGTTGTGACCTGTACATGTGGGAGAGGGAGATGCTGACCTCATTCTCCAATTTACTCAGCTTGACGTTTATTTGTGTGGTGTCCTCTGTCGTGGAGTCTGGAAATTCGGAAGAGGTTGCGTTGCTAATACCCAGATTCTGGCATTCTAGACTTCAGACAAGGTTGGCTGCAAGCTTGACTGGTTGCTAATTTGCTACCGGCTCGAAGGTGATGATCGGTGTATTTGAGGCAAGTAGAAGATCGCCGCCTGCGGCGAAGAGAGAGCCAATACGGTTGAGGCATACGTTAGGCCAGAGAAATAATTTCTCTGTTTGTTCATTTTTGGAGATGGCTGCCTGCCGTGAAAGTGCAAGACACTGGCGGATTCACTATGCAGTATGCACTGGCAAAAGAGGGATATTGTATTGCTGCCGTAAGTATATGATTCAGTCTCTATTACTCCAGCTCTTAACTGATCGTGACTTCGTGATATATTCGCTATCTAGGAGATTAGTAACCTGTTGTAGCTAGGCCAGTCCTGGAAGTTAGTAGCTATAAGCTTACAACTCAAGAGCAAATCTTACCAATCCATTCTTTGCTAAGTTTTGCTTATACTAAGGGCATACACAATGGTGATATCTTAGCCATACCACGTAAGATAAATACTAAGATGAAGAAAATAGAAGGTTAGAAAAAGGATGTGCATTATTTTAATTAAGAGATTATCTGTTAGTACGATCTTTCTCACCATATATTTAGGGCGTGCTGGTTACTAGAGAGAAGACTAAAAATCAACCATTGTATATCATATTTTATTATCGTATCTAGATTATGTGGCGTGTTAATACAAGATACTAGGTCTTATCAACCATTGCACATGCCCTAATAGGAGGATCATGATCTGGCATATGTCTGGCCAGACCGCTTCCCTGGGACCTTCCTCCTGGTTCATGCAGACCGCATCGCCGCCACATCGTTAAGATAAATCGATTTCTGGAGGCTCGATCGGCCGGTGTATATATATGAGCGTTGTTTAAAAAACATAGGGGTACCGTATGCTGTACTTTTTCCCAGAGCGAAGTTAGAGACCAGGCTTTATACGAAGGTGACGTACGAAATACCCGAATTGATGAGTAGAAGAAATGCTGCCGTGACGACAAATGAAGACTATCTCGATCAAAATCATTGTCGCAACTAGGAAGCACATTGTATTCAACAACAAGGCAGCCAAATCAGACGGTCCAAGGCTATGGTCCACTAAGTCAACCGATGAGAGATGGAGGTGACTATTGCCAGCAAAAAAGGTATTTCTGCAGATTTTTACTATCCCATTGCAATGCATGGGTTTGTTTCCTAGTCTATACCTTATAATAAAGGAGCTAAGGTTTCTGCCAGAATTTTCGTCCAACTTTTTATTGGACCGTTTTGCCCTCCCACCAAATCGCATAATACTGCACAATTGCCACTATACCGTTTCGCTTATTCTTTTCCCCCCTTCCCGAACGCAAGCATTCTCGCCACGACCTAAATCCGGCCGCCCCCTGTCGATCTCCGGTCACCGACGACCTCCAACAACTCTGGCCGGTGGAATGATAACGCGGCGGCCACAGATGTCTCTTCCCCCAAGATCCAGGCTCTCCCACAGCTTCGCGCGGTCGCGCCCATCATCATCACCAAGAAGGCATCTGCCTAGGGACCGGCAGCGCTGTCCGCTTCCTAGCTTGGCGCGCGACCGATGACGTAGCCCCCATGCCCAGCATCGCGCGCGGCCGGAGGTGCCGCAGCGAGGCGAACGTCCGTAAGCGAACGCAACACCGAGCACCGCGCCAGTCAACAAACAACACGGCGGGAGCCGAAAGCCTCAAATTGCGGTGACCCGGACCTGTGAGGCGGCGGAGGCCGACACCCCGCGACGCTGGAGGAGGCAGACGCGGTTCCCGCCGAGGAGTCCGAGCTCTGAGGCGGACATGGTCGAGACGGCCGACACCGGCCATGGCTCGTGGCGGTCGAGCCAGGAGACGGACGCCATCCGGGCTGGAGGTGGTGAGGTTGAGGCTGGTGACGCATGAGGCTAGCGGCGACGCACATGGTCAATGGAGGACACTCGGTTGTGGTAAGGAGTGAGAAGATGCGGGTTCTGAGACGAGCGGTGGCGGCCGGTTGGAATGAGGAAAAGAGGAGCCAGAGGTAGGAGAGGATAAGAGAGCGATGTGGTCAAGCGTCATTTCCTTTTTTTTTTTGAGCAATCTAAGCGTTATTTCCTGCTTGCGAGGGGTCCGCGGTGGGTAGGGCTCGATGGATCGCTGTCATTGCACGATGGGCTGGGCCACAATGTGTTCAAGGTGCTACACCAACAAAAATATGTTTAGTCGTGGAATAAAAGCTGGGTTCAATGTATGTTTAGTCCCACCCTGCTCCCTTACGTAAATATCCACCAGTTTAAATGCCCCGCTGATTGGATGAAATATCAGGAAGCTAACCCGTGAATCAACAAGAAGCCGCACACCTGATTGGTTTGGAGATATGTTGCCTGATGAATCTATATGTGTCTTGTGAGCTACTTTATAAACCAGATTGTGCGCCGGCAGCCTGGTGAGAGGCTGGTGTGCCGGCAAGCCCGGAGATATGGTGCGAGATAACAACAAGATTAAAATGATTGTGTGAATTGAAGCAATATTCGATATTAAGATGGATGGACGAATCATAGAGGGGGCACATTGACCGGATAGTATATGTACATCCTTAAACGGGATTAATTGAGCGAGGGGCTTATAATCTAATTTCCTTAAACTATTTTCATTATGAATACAAGAAAACATGACCAACAAAAAAATTATTTTATTGATGCAGCATTTCAGTATTTATTTTTTCCGATGCAACGTACGGGCACTTTTCCTAGTAAGATAATATAAGTGTATTTTTAGCTTTTATCTCTAATCATTTTCTAAAATTTTAACTAACTTTATAAAATTACTACCAGTACTACATTTTAAAACGTATCTAACGATATACGTATAGTATTGTACCATAAATTTGTGAACTGCAAGAAAAGAGCTAGAAATACACTTATTCCTGGATGTAGGGAGTAAACTGGAAAATATGATAAGGTGGACACCTCTTCGAACAGACGGTGGAACGGTAACTTTTTTCGAAAAAGGAGTAAGGCCATATATTATCTACAACCAACATTTACAATAAAATCTTTAAAAAAAGAAATAACACACAAGTGTTTGAAAAGTTCAGCACCATCTTCCTCCTGCATACCCCGACGGTTCGCTGTCAGGATAGCTCGATACCACCTCTAGGCCTTCGGCATGGCGAAGCTCTTGTGTCAGACAGTTCTTGAATAAATTCAGGTGCTTGTAGAAGCAGCGACCGCGAAGTCGTCTACATAGATCAGAAGATACCGATGACCAAAATCTTGGAAGATGGCCACCCCGAAGATGCTAGTGCCTAGATGGAGCGGGAGATAATGACAACTCCGGCCAGAAAGAGATACGCGCAAGTTCTTCAATAAAGCCGTACCTAGCAGAGCTTCATCACGCGGATGCGTAACTTGAGGACACGGTATGTTGCGACATCCTCACATCCACATAACGCCATCGCTGCCGTAGACATACGCTTACCACACCCAACCTAACGACTGGTGGTCGACTCAAAACTCCATCCCGTCGATGGTCTTTTGGTAAAGACATAACAAACTAGGCCAGACTGAAAGATTTCAATTCTCACCACCCGCCGATGCTGCTTCACCAGAGTCGAAGAACTCAAAGACCATACCAGACCGGACACCCAGTCCGAGGCCCCCCACCCTCCTACCCGCATTAGTGGCCGACGGGGGCAAGAGGAAGAGCGATGACAGCGCCGGTGGCCGAGGGTAGATGAGGTCGCCTCCCGATCGCCTTTCTAGAGAAGCCCTGTAAAAAGAACTTTTCCTAACATGGGCGGAACGCTAACTGATTGTGTATATTCGTACACGGCGTGTGTGTGCAGGAGAGAGATGCTAGTTTTCTTCAGCTCGTCCAAAAGGATGTACTAGTACGATGTTTGCACTTCGTTGTCGCTACAAGTTGAAAACATCTTGCGTTGTGACACGAAACGCGTGATCCAAATAGTAATAGCATCCCCAAATAGCACATCATTCTTTTTTGCGAATTAAATAGCCACATCCTTTTGAACCAAAAAGGAAAATATGAAGAAAGAAAACGAAACATCACCAGACACAAGGCAGGAAGGAACCGGTCAATAGGATTGTGTGTGCAGAAAAAACATGATATCAATTGTCAAAAAATCAACAAAAAAAATTCGCATGTACATCTCGACAATTAATCTATGTGTATTGTATTAAAGTTTTTTGAAAATCCAATATTAATTTTTTGTCATCAATATAAAAAGACAAAACATGTCTCACAAAAAACCTTATTTGTAACATCAAATTTTGTCTTCTTTACAAAGCCCAAACAACAAGTCGATTTTCATGGAAATGCTTTGTGCGCACGACCCGCACGTAGCCCGTAAAGATGTACGAGTAAAAAAAATTAAAATATTTTAACATTTGAAAATGTCCAAAGATGCATTTTGAAATAAAGGGAGCGTATGCACCCAGAAGGCAAATCATCACTCTCATAGTATAATTATTTTATACATGAATCCGGACGGTATCCGCCGATATGATGATATCTAACACGTTAGGCATGGGTATGGAGGACTTACTACACCCGTAGATTTTATGGGGTGGATATCCGCTAACTCATGTAGTGAGTACTGGTAGAGGTTTAGCCCAATGGATATTCAGTGGTATCCGGCTGACATGTGGGATCCACGTGCTGATGAGATATGAGATCTTTACGTAGGTCTATCTCCCCTCTCCTTCTTTATTTGATATTCCTACGCATTGTTCATATAATTATTCCTGCATAAATATTGTTGTAGTGAAATGTTGTTTATATTGATGCTAAAATGCTTTTATACTGCTGAAATGATGCTGTTGCAGAAATGTTGTGATGTTGATGTACATAGTGCGTAAACCCACGGATATCAGGATATTCAGCAGTTTCTAAGTTGGGCGACATCCATGCCAATGAATGACTTTGAGGGTGAGGCACGGCCACATGGTCGGGTTTATGGATGTGGATATGGATTTGATTTTGGTATATTTGTCAAAAGTCGATCCGTTGCCATCCTTAGAAAGAAGAGTATAGCAGATAGGAGTGCGAATTTTTGGAGCACGGGCTACATGGAGTTTTTTCTAAAATGGCGGTTTTGAAGTTTCAAAAGAAATGGAGAAAAACTTATAGATGTGGAAACTAAATTAATTTACCAACACGAAAAAATCTCACCTCGAAATACAAAAATATTTTGTCAGCTTTGTGCAGTTAAAATTTAAGGTATTTTGGGTTCAGATTTTGTGATGGTAGATTACATCATCATCTATGTCTAGAATTTCTTTTAGAACTTCTAAAATTTTATAACCATATTTTCAGATCTCGAAAAGTAAAGAGCCTCATGACATTTGAAGTTCGAAGCGAATTTTCGCATAAGATACTATTTACTAATTGTATAGTACTTGCATAGAATAGTATTTCCTTCGATTCATATTAATTATCTGTAATATAGATATATATATATATACACATTTTAGTTCTAGATACACTCATACTAGCGACAAATAATATGAATCGGAGGAAGTAACTTCTACATACAATACCCACCTTAAATTCTTGAAATGCGCTCGTAGAGAAACCTCTTCGTGAGACTGACGGCAGAACGACAACTTATTGTGTACTTCCTCTGTAAGCCGTTTTAACAAATCAAAATAGTTTTGCCAAAAGGGTTTGTTTACATTATAGAGCAGAGTGAAATTTCCTTGTACATGGCAATGTGTGAGCGCAGGAGAGGGATCCTGGTTTTCTTTTCTTCAGCGCGTCGAAAAAGATGTGTTAACACTTGGTTGTCAACTTGTCGTTACCAAGTTGAAAACATCTTGCGATCAACGGAGAGCGACCCGAAACGCGTCATCCGATCGAGCAGCAATCACTCCCCCAAATAGCCACATCCTTTTGAACCTATCGAAACATGAACAAAGAAAAAATGAAACATAACCAGACACGAGGCAGGAGGGCTGGGTCAATACGCTTGCGTGTGCAGACCCTGGGCAGGCAGTCGCGCGGTCAATAGCTTCTGTGCCCAGGATCGAACCACCGCGCCACCTTTCCGTCGCACACGAAAAGCCCAAGAACTTTCCGCTCTCCCTCCCACGGCCCAATCCCCCACGCGCACAATCCCATCTACAAATACCACGTCCACGGCCACATCTCCCTCAACCCACCGTGCCACTTCCCCTACCCTCACCCCAAAAACTTTCGAAAACCGCCGTTCCGAAGTTCCAACCAACCGACGGCCAATCTCTCTCCAAGAAACCAACCGCACCGCCGCCGCCGGCACCTTCACGATGGTGCGTCTGAGCAACACGATGATCGGCGTCCTGAACGCGATCACCTTCCTCCTCTCGGTCCCGATCCTCGCCGGCGGCATCTGGCTGCGCCAGCGCGCCGACGGCACGGAGTGCGAGCGGTACCTGGCGGCGCCCGTCATCGCGGTGGGCGTCTTCCTCATGCTGGTCTCCATCGCGGGGCTCGTCGGCGCGTGCTGCCGCGTGACCTGCCTCCTCTGGTTCTACCTCGTCGCCATGTTCCTCCTCATCGTCGTCCTCCTCGGCTTCACCGTCTTCGCCTTCGTGGTCACCAACAAGGGCGCCGGGGACGCCGTGTCCGACCGCGGGATCAGGGAGTACAGGCTCGGGGACTACTCCAACTGGCTGCAGAAGCGGGTCGAGAGCAGCAAGAACTGGAACAAGATCAGGGGCTGCCTCGCCGACTCCAAGGTCTGCAGGTCACTCGAGGACAAGCAGGACACGCTCAGCCGCTTCCTCCGCGACGACGTCTCGCCCATCCAGGTAACCGCTCCATCCACGAGCATTTAATTACTCCCAAAAAGAAAAACTGTTCTCACTATGCATCATCATCTTATAATTGGCCATTAATTTCGTATATATCTTCTGAAGATATTAGCGCAGCTAACCTAGAAAAGGCACACTTAATTTGCCGTCTAATACTTCTTGTCATATTTTCTCTTATAAATATGAGTATTTTTTCCCACGTGTTGCCTATGTGTTCGCCAAGATATTTCTGCCGATCGAGCAGGAGGATAAGATAGTTCCTAGTGCCAAAGTCAACAATGTAGTTTCAGAAATTGTAGTCGCGCGCGCAACTTGTTTAGTGGTGATGTTTGCGTGTACGTGTGAGCCTGAGGTAGACATCATTCATCGATTTAATGGCAGAACTTATATCTACTCTGACTTTTTCCTTTTGAAACTTCTAGTCTGCTAGACTTGCTTATGTCCATACGATTAGTCATAGCCCCCACTCCATTTTTTGCACATAACAGTCGCATGGTTAATTACAAGGTAAAATATCACATTGCTCAATCAAAAATAAAAGTCCAGGTCAGGGTTTTGAATACCTACTAGTGTTCGATTTGATACGATCTTCACAATCTCCTATGGGGATGACTCGTGAGCACATGGTATTATCAACGGATTACTCCTTATTTAGTGTTTTTTCCTTCGTCGCAAAGCAATCCTCTGGGCAGCTGGATTGCTTTCAACTCTTTCCAAATCCTTTGACCGTTGCAATATTTAAAGGTTAGGATACATATCACCAAACTTGTTGACTAGTTAGGCTCACAGTATTCAACCGGTCCGTGCCCAAATATTTTCTTTTCTATAAAAAAATGAGGACTGGATCACTGAAACATAACAATCATTTTTTTCTTGAATGGGTGAAATTAGTGTATCATCGTTGTGTTACCACCGAGTCTGACCATTTCTCCCTTTATCTGTGTGCAGTCCGGTTGCTGCAAGCCTCCGGCCAGCTGCGGCTTCACCTTCTCCAACAGCACCCAGTGGACCGGCACCTCTAACTCGACGAACCCGGACTGCGCCACGTGGGGCAACGACGCGGCCACGCTCTGCTACGGCTGCCAGTCATGCAAGGCCGGCGTGGTGGCCACTGTGAGGCGGGACTGGAAGCGTATCGCCATCCTCAACATCATCTTCCTCGTCTTCATCATCATCGTCTACTCGGTCGGCTGCTGCGCTTTCAGGAACAACCGCAGGGACCATCACAACGGCTACAAGCAGGGCGGATACGCTTGATCGGTCTGAGCCTCGGCTTGGCCTGGCCAGTGACCGTCTGTCAGGGTCACTTGTGTCGCCTTCTTTGATGCGAGTCATTACCATTTACTATATCTCTAGGTTGGCCTGGTCTAGCTTTGTACAGACGAGATTATTCTGTGTTCTGATCATCTATATTAGCTAGGTAGTGTCTACTGTATGATCAGGAGGAGGGTTGTATATGCTGTTCTTTGATATGGCAGACCATTATATATGTACCTAGTACCTGGCGTAATTTATTTATATATTACTTCCTTCCAAAATTTTCAAGTTATTTCCACCTTAATTTGTTCAAGATTTCTCTTCAAATTTCTTGACACAGTATTCTGCAAATCTGCACCGGATCGTGTTCTTTTCGACATTTCAGTATTTGTGATGGTCGATGAAATCATTTGTTTTGATTTGATGGTCTATTGCTCGTTCGATCTTTGGACAGCAGCTGTGTGTTGTGTAGTTCCGTTTATTATTAAAATTCGTCTTTGAGCCTATTTTCCCTGAATTGCGATGGCATGTATGCTTTCGCAAGATCTGTGTCACGTACGCTTTCTTTGTTCTCCAGCGTGTACCTACCTCAAGTGTCATCATCGGAAACAAACCTACCTCAAGCTGATCAGCCAATTACCGTCCTTTCTTGTTCAGATATTTGCTGCTATCGGCCACTTAGCACTTACATACAAAAGTAGCAGACAGATTTGCTGGCGTGCCTTCAATGTTTTCTTGACCAATTCTGCCATCCTTCCCATCGAAGTATTACTAGAAGGGAAAGCTGTGGTGGATCATGGTTCATGAGAGTGGCAAGTCCAGCCTAACACAACCTCAAAGATATCCACCTCCTTTCACTTTCACTTGCAATAATGGTTATAGCAATAATAGTTATAGCAAGGCATGGCATCGCCTTCTTGTTGTCTTTTCCGGGCAACTCTTTCCTGTTAGACTACTGGCCCTGCTTGACATAAGTTTCAGTCCTTGCCAATTGGCAACCTCCATCATATATCTTCCATGCTGCCTGAATCATCCTAGTAATGGCAGACAGCGATAGGTTCGTGGCTTGTTGGGTCAGATATGCTCTGCAGATTGTGCATTGAGCAGACTGCCAGACCGTGTCTTTGATCATCTTACTATGGACAAGGACCCCAAATCACAAATATATATTCTACTTTATGTAGCAATCAGTAAAATAAAGTACATAAAACAGCTGATGACCAATTCACAGGCTAGAAGCTCATTTCAAAATACTGCAATATCATTGGCATGTTGAAGTATCAGGGTTCGCGCTTTCAGATAACAATGGTTCTGAAAGGTTAGTCTCACTCTCTATTTTTACACTGATTTTTCGATAAAAGGAATATATTAATATCATGGAGATACAAATTACACCCAGCCCCTCTGCAACAACGCAGTGCCCTATTGGCAATACGGATGCACACAACTAAAAAAAGAAAGAAGAATTACATAAAAGAAAAAGGTCCGCTACAGTGACATATTCTTTGTAACAACGGACCAAACACCACCAAAACAACACCAGAAATTCATCATCTCCAAAAGCGACGCCTTCAAGAAGGAAACAGTGCACAAGCACCGCCATTGCCCTGATCAACGATCATAGGTTTTCACCCCGGAGAAAGTCTGCACTCACAAAACAGTGCCTTTAACAAGGTCATTGCCAGACACAACCAATTAAGGCCAGACCTTAAGTTCTCCTAAATTGCTCTCAGGATCAGTACAGCGTATGGCCAGCCTCTCGCTTTTTTACATCATCTGCGCCCCACAATACTACATACATGCCGAAAATGAATTATCCACTGCACACAACAGGGTGTTCAACGCCAGTTTTTTTTACGAATCAAGTGAGTACATACCTGCCAACATATATGGAGTTCTTCGTGAAGGAAGAGCGTGGATAATATTGACGTGATCACTGTGCTCAATGGTGTAAATATTTCGCTGTAAAGGGGACCCTTCACCGATACGCACCAAGATTGGAGAAAGAAGTTTGCTCCCGAGGTGAAAACACCCTACAAAAATTGTTCGTTTGTTTTGAGTGGCTAAACTTATATGTCAATGCATATCCGGATTACAACATGCGCATTTGGATGGAGCAGAACTTACTCCGTATTGGATGCAGGGGAGCTCCCAGATAGAAACAACTCAAGCAAGCCTCCAGATTTCCATGTAGTTTGTTTCTAGGAAGAATGCCATCACCATGCATTACAAGGTGGATAGGAAGCACATCCAAGTTGCCAATGAGAGTGGATCAAGGTAGGATTTACACCAGGTTTGTACCTTTCGGCCCACGACCTCCAGCCACCACTGCCTGCCATCGCCCACCAGATCGGGTAGCGCGACGGAGAGCGAGAGAGATGGAGACTAGAAATTCAGTTCGTTATGTAGCAGTAGTACTAGTCGCCAATATGGAGTGAGTACATACCTGCCATATGGAGCTTTTCGTGCAGGAAGACCGTAGATAATATTGCCGTGATCACTATGGCCAGCGGTGTAAATATTGATGTAAAGGGGACCTTTCACCGATATACACCAAGATTGCAGAAAAAAGTTCGCCCCCGACGTAAAAACACCCTACAAAAGTTGGTCGTTTGTTTTCAGTGCCTAAACTTATATGTCAATGCCTACATTGATTACAACACCCGGCTTTTGACAGGTATGAGATGATGATGTTAGCAAAGTTACCCTTCCAGCTTAGTTTGGGCAGGGTTTATGGACGTCACTGGTTAACTTCACCTTCACGACTCTTAGTCGGATTTGTATCTTGTTTATACTCGGATGCTTTATTTCTTTTATTTGTGACTTGATCTTTGTATTGTATATTTGAATTTGTGAATCGTTGAAATCGTTGTTGTGAACGCTATTTCCCCCCCCCCCCCCACCCTGCTCTCCCTCATCCTTATCCTTTGAGAGGCCTCTTCCTCCCACCGGCTCCTCTCCCTCTCCCCTCCGGGGCCTAGCCGGCCGGGAGGCGGCGGGAGAGAGGAGACCGGCCCCCTGTACATAGTAGTCTAGGTTTTACTTCGGTAGGTTGTTTGGCGTTATGCCGGTCTGGCATCTTGCCGTGTATCCGGAGGCTATGGTGGCCGGAGCTCTCGAGCTGCTCCCTGCCGGTGGTGGAGACCTCCCTGCCCATGCTGCTCCGCTGGTTGGAGCCGAAGATGGATGGGGCGTCTTCTTCTGCACCTACCCCCAATAAGCTCGCCGGAGCTCTCCTTCGACCCGTTCTTCCTAGATCCGGCCGCCGTGGTGGTGGGCGGAGATGGGAGACGGCCAGATCTGGAGTTCCAGGGGTGTCCCTCGAAGCTTCTTCTGGCGAAGAGCATCAGCAACGGCGAGGTGGCGCCGCTGCTACTTCTGGCCAAAGGGGCCTCTTCGCACCTTGGAGCTTGGTGCTTCAACGGATCTTCTTCCTCTAGGCTAGAGAGCCACAGAGGATTTACTTCGACCTCACCGTGGCACTGCACAACAACTTCGCCCCAAGTGGTTTCGTCCCCGGTGACGATCTCGGCGGCCGCGGCAACGAGGTTCAGGCAACGCGTCGGTGGAGAAGGACCCGATCGCTTTTTCGGTTTTCTTGTAGGGTCCTTTTTAGAATTTGTGAGAGCCATGTTGTAATTTCTTTCTTTTTTAGGGTTCTCCATGTAAGCTGTACCCACCGCTAGAAATGAAGTTTCTGGGTCCGTTTGGACCCAACCCCTGTTCAAAAAAAAAAATGTTGTTGTAATGTGTTTTGTGTGGTCTCTATTTTAAACATGTTGTAATTAAGGCTTGTTTTACAGTACCTTTTACCACTCATGTTGAGGAAGAGGTATGATTTATGGCAACGGTTAGGATTAAATGTTTAGATTAGGCCCGGCAGCCCAGCACATAGATGATAGAAAAAAATTAAGTCCGGCCCAACATCGAGCATACCTTGTAAAAAAAAACCATCGAGCAGACACCCCTGCATCACGAGCACACGACATCCAGCGGCAGAATCGCCGATCCCTGCCGCCACTAGATCGCCGGCGACCGCCGCTGCCACCAGATAAGCCTCGACATGCATCGCGGTCGAACACTGCCGACACCAGGTCGGCCCCGTCGTGCATCGTGGGAGAGGGCCGCCGCCACCAGATAGGCATCTGGTGCGTCGGCGGCGAGCGCCGCCGCCACCAGGTCGGCCCTGTCGTGCGTTGCCGGCGAGCGACGACGCTACTAGGTCGACGCCGCCGCAACATCGAGAGATGCCAGGACCATTCTCGACGCCAGGTACGTGTTCTTTCTGAACTGCCTACACCATGAGATTATTTCTCCCTTTTAGGTGGAAATAGCTCCTTGCTCACATTCTTCTTGTCCTGGGCCACACTGTAAGACTGTTATTTTTAGCTTATGACGTTTGCCCTGCATGCAATTTATGTGTTAGTTTGGCTCAAGAATTACTATTATCTTGCTTCGGTTGGCTCAGGTTTCATGTCTAGAAAACAACCGGGAGCCAATCTATCTTGCGTGCATCATCTTGGATGTTGCAGCAACCAGAAGCTTGACCTTGGAATGATTTTGCATTATACGCAAAACCGGGCAAATTATCATGCTGTGGAATGATTTCATTGATCTTTGAGAATTCTGATTCTATATGGATGATATGTAGTTTTGTAGTACTTGTTTCGTGCATCAGTAACCATGAATGTTTTGAAAGTATAGACTGAGGCCTCTTTCAGATGTTGCTTAAACTGATCTATGTGGTCAGCTGGAACATAACATTCAATTGTTTTCCCCTGTCATAATAGAAAGAGCTCAGCATTTATTGGATTCAGAATGCAGCCTACATTAGTGGGAGAAGGAGCTATATAATTACAAATTTGACCTGTTGTAGTGTTTTTTTCCCACATGTATCAATATTTAAATGTATAACTTTTGTGGTTACATTGTTTGACAGTATATGAAAGTAACATGTAGCTTCAGAGAATAGAACCTTTACTAAACAGTAACTGGTAGCACAACAAAGAAATTGGAAGTTTTGAAGGAGGAAGTTACAATTGTGTTTCATCAAAAGGATAATATATACTAACTGCCCATATGATAACATTTCATTTGAGTATGTTCAGTCTAGTATCATAAGAGTTAACCTTATATTTGAAAACTTTGTCCAACTATGTAAAGTCCTTAGTGTAGATTTTGATATAAGATATCAGTGATTGGAGGAAAAATTATAATTCACGGTATGTATGCCTGGAATTTCTCTAGACACTCTGGAAAGTGTCAGTTTATCTAGCATTGTTGTCTATTCGATATTCTTCAGTGAAACATCTCTGCTCCTGTAAAACAAATAATTGTGCATAACTGGCTAAGTTCTGCCATTACTATAGAAAACTTGTTCATCAAATTTATCTGCTGCTGAATTATTGTGTTCATACTCATTTGATGAAGTTATAAAAATTAAACCTTTAGCCTTGTGTTATCTTGATGCCATGAATTGCACCTGAATATAAATAATACTGTTGCTTTTCTAGATGCTTTCATGCCTTCAGAGAATCAGAAGTGAGGACGAAGGATATGAGTTCTATAACGAGTATGCAAAGGTCAAAGGGTTCAGTATTCGGAAGGAGGAGGTGAAATATTTTCTACCAGGGAATGGTTCGTGAAGGATTTTGAGGACAAGCATAACCATCCACTCGCTATGGAAGACCAGTCTGCTTACCTATTCTCTTACCGCCGGATGACAGACAGCCAGAAGGCCGATGTAGTTGGGTATGGGATTGGTGGCCAGAAGGCCCCATGCCAAAGCTTCGCAGTCGGTACCTTTCGCTAAAATATCCGATTACCCATTGTTGCAAAATGCTGCCCGTATTTATACTCCAGTAATGTTCAAGATGGTAAAGGAGCAGATCATGAAATCTAATGGATGGGAGATTGGTGAGGTGACCCAGGAAGATGGTAAAGGAGCAGATCATGAAATCTGATAGAATAACTATGTTGGAATAATGCTGATGGTGTTCTAGTTAAACTGAATTTAATTGGAAGAGTGATTTCATGATGCTTGTTAACTTGTTATCAGAAATTCATGTGAAATAGTTTGAAATAAAATATATTTATGTGATCTCTCATGATGCTTGTTAACTTGTTATCAGAAATTCATGCATAAATTATCTAAGCTATGCATGGATGTTCAAACTGCATGATCACATGACATAGTTATATCCAGTTGTGTATGGTTTACTTTTACAGACAGTATACATGGAATTGATCATATACCACATACATTACAGATTTTCTCAGTCAGCACAAATCTTGTATTTGCACTGGAGGTGCTGTCATTTTGGCAGAAGGCCCTTGGGAGCTTTGTACTCGGATACTGCAGTTTGTGTCGATCATCGAGTTCCTAAGACATCAGCTACTGCGATTTTTGTATGTTGATAAAGCAAATAGATCCAGAAGAAAAAAAAAACCATTTCACTAAATCCAGCTGCTACTTGTGTCCAGTTTGTGTCCGGTATGTACATAGTTACTTGTTGTATTACTACTTTTCTGACCGGCCTGGTGCTTGTGTTTATGCTAGCAACAATTTGTTTTGGATGTGCAACTCAGAATTGAGACACTGTCATGAGCCATTCCAGCGAAAACCATACACTAGAGCCAGTCATTTTTTTTCTCTACATACTACATGCCAACGATGTGTTTTAGTGTGCAATTGAACTATTTCAGAAGTAGGATAAAGAATATTCTGAATCAAACAAGATAACTAACTTAGCTGCCAGATTTCTCGATAAAACTGAAGCAAACACTGGTAGTACCAAACTCAATAAAATAAAATAAAACAGCTAGTCCGAAACATTATAAACTGAAGTAAACACCGGAGAGAAGGATCATAGCAAATTCCAATCATGCCTCGCTATAAAGTTCAGGACCATCTTGGGCAACCGGACAGTGTATTATTCTTTTTTCTTTCTCTTGTTCTCAAAGGCGAGGCCTTTATTGGGTACCTCTCCGTGCCGTGAGCCTCGCCAGCTCTAGCTGCCACCAAAGAAGAAGCCGTGGAGCTCAACTCTGGAAAAAGTTTCAGAGTAGAGTTTTAGCCATTTGGCATTGTAATTACATAGAAGATGTAGTAGAGTTATGCCTCCCTTTCTCTGTAAAATCAGGTGTGTTGTTACTGAGACTATGTGCTGTAATTTCTCAGGAACAATGTGCTGCCACCACGTAAGCTCCTTCTCTTACTTGCTCACTGTTAATCCATAATTTGAAATATACTCCTACCTGATATAATTTTGTCACCCTGAACCATAATTTTACTCATCTCTGCGGTCCTACCTAATATACTTTCAGAGAAGATTGTATCCAGCTCAAAACAAAACAAAACAAAAAGGCTGGAATGTGGCGATATGTAATATATAGAAGACTGTAACTTGAAACTATTATTTCCAGAACACTGAAAAACATTCAGTAGAGTATAACTATGGAAACATAAGAGGCACAAGGAAAATAGCCAAATAGCATTATGAACATTTTTCAATTGGTAGCAAAACCAAAATAGGCTATAGATTGTTAATATGAACATTGCTAGAAGTTACAGGCAGCAACTAAACGGGCTACAGCTTATTAATGGGCAACTGATTAGCCATTCAGGGCATTTTTCATGAGCTGAAAATATTAGCCTTCTGCAAAAAAATCTATCCATAACTCAAGACTAAATGACTATACTATTGCACATGCAGGAATAGTTTCACGGTGCAAACTGCTGCTTAGTAATTCATACAGATTTCAACGCTGAAGTGTCAAACACTTCAGTATTACAGCTAAAATCTGTATAAAATAATCTCATGTTTACAGATCCATAGAAAATAGATACAGACATGCCAGGGATAGATGGCAAATATAATAATCTGAAAATTATCAATTAGTGGCTGCTACACTTCAACCATTGCAGATAGAGCAAAGAATATTTCTACGTATATTCTAACTGGACTGCTAAGTATACTAAGCTCCCACGATCCTAGGCAGGCAGCTCACCTGCAGAATGAAGTTCCTGAAACTAACTAACGCCGAGCCGCCAAGGGCGCTGTGACGCGATGAAAGCCAGGCACCTCTCCCGGACCACCGTGAAGACCTCGGCCGTCTTGGCGAGCGAAGAGGATAGGGTGAGGCCAAGGGCGCACCGCGGCCAGGACAGGATATTGTTCGGTAAGGGGGCAGCGGAGGGGATGTAGAAAGAGATATCGGGTGGTAGGAAGCGAGGCGGCAGTGTCGCCGGAGTTGTGGATCGGCGGCGGCCCACCCAGCGAGTTCTCGGTGGAACGAGGGTTATGTCGTCCGGTCCCTTCCCAACCATCTAACGTCTGCACATGGGCCTGGGCCGTCTTTCGGGCCGCGTCCGTCTAGTAGGCCGTGGCCCTGTAGGCCTTTTTCTTGTTTGCTACAAAATTTGGCACCGGTATGATACATACCTCTCACGTTTTGGAGAGAAGTATGAATTCTTTTAGGCCTTTGGATGAACGAAAATGGAGGGCTGTTATTGATTTAGGGGTACCACAAAAGACCCCGTAATTAATGTTATTACTTGTGGTAATTCCTCTAATCTCACGTGTGTGATTTGTCGTGCACATCGTGTAGAAGGGCGTATTCAAATCGATATCGTGCGGATTTCAGCGAGATCGTTGGGATCCTCATGGTACCGGCCTTGGGACATCACAACTTGCTGATGGTATTAGCCGTCTATTCTGAATGGAGGCAACTGATGAGAAGCAACTGATTTTGAGAGCTAACCCTGTCACACAACGGTGAAACACCATTGCTAGGATTTTTCTACCGGAGCACTCGGTATTTTATCACAGAGTATGAGCTTGACCCAACAATCTTGCCAAAGTTTCCACTTAAGGATGTAAACTATCTCAATGAGATTTACATTGATGGAGGGGTATATTGAACCCTGCGTATATTAGCATGTCAACATTCAATGAGATTGACATTGATGGAGAGGTATATTGAATCTTGCGTGTCTTCGGGCATCTCCAACCATTTGCGTCCGCATGGACCGAAAATGCGCCTGGATCCTGCTCCAGCGGGGCGACGCAAGGTGACTTGGTCGTCCGCGGCGACGCAAACGCGACCCAAAAATGTGGCAGGTTTGCGTCTCTGCAGATGCTGCGCGGTCTCGTCGAGCGTCCTTCTTTTCTTACCCGGTCCCGCAAGTCAGGAACAACAAAATCAACCACACAAATTTGCTTCTTTTTCTCCTTCATTGCTGCCCTAGTGCGACGCCACCACCCCAACCCCACCCCCACCCCCGTCGCCCTGCCGCACCGCCGCAGTACACGCCGTCTACTCGGTCCTCGCCGCGCCGGAGAACAGGATCTCAGTCAGGGTAGGTTCTGGCGTGCACCTATCGCCTGTTTGGGGGGCCAAACATTGGTCGGTTGCGCCGCCCGGCCTCACCGCCCACGACCTATTCGATAAATTGCGCCGGTAGGTTTCTTACTAGTCTTTTGGGTGCTATTGTGCGCGCCCATTGATCCACAGTTGCTACCCATGCAGATGGACATGTGGAAGATGCTGGACAAGTTCCGCGCGGAGGTCATTGACGCCTCTTCTGACGAAGAGTCCGATCAGACGACGCAAATCATGGCTATTGGTGCGGTCTCCATCCTCCACGAGTACAATGCCAGCCAGATGTCGGTGCACCGGGGCTCTATGAAGGGCCGCTCAAAAAATCTGTCGTGCAACAGAGTGGAAGGGCACCTCCGGCTTCACAAGGACTACTTCGACCGCACCAATCCGGTGTTCCCGGAAAAAATATTCCAGCACCGGTATAAGATGTCAAGGGACCTGCTCATGGTCATTCTACCGGGCGTCAGAGACTACGACCCCTACTTTCAATGCAGACCCGATGCAACAGGTGCGCTAGGCTTCACCTACCAAAAATGTTTCGCAGCTATCCACATGCTATCATATGGAATGGCTGATGATATATTCGATGAGTATCTTCGAATGGGTGAGAGCACCTACCTTGAGTCCATGTACCAGTTTTGTCGAGCCGTGATTGCCGTGTTCAGACAGCATTACTGTAGGGAGTCAACATTTAAGGATACAAAGCGGCTGTTGTCTATCAACGAGTCTAGAGTGTTCTCTGGCATGATTGACATCATAGATTGCATGCACTGGGAGTGGAAGAACTGTCCATTTGGATGGCAGGGTCACTACAGCGGTCATGCGGAGGGACGCACTATCATTCTTGAAGCAGTGATATCTCTAGATTTATGGATTTGGCATTCATTCTTTGGCATGGCCGGTTCCAACAATGACATCAATTTTTTGCACCGGTCACCGGTTTTCAACAGGCTTATGCAAGGCAAATCTCCCCCTCTGAGCTACGAGATCAGTGGAAATGAATATGACAAGCCATATTATCTTGTTGATGGCATCTACTCTAACTGGACCACACTGGTGAAGACTGTCCGTAATCCAAACACGGAGAAGACGAAGAGGTTTGCCAATATGAAAAAGGTTTGCAGGAAAGATGTGGAGCAGGATTTGGTGTGCTCCAAGCTCGGTCGGCAATTTCCGTCACGCGGCAAGAACATGATCGTTGAGGACCATGCATGAGGTGATGACATGCTGCGTGATCATGCACAACATGATCGTTGAGAACGAGCGTCCTGATGACCGCAATAAGCACCGATGGGATTTCCAAGGTGAACTGGTTGCGCCAATCCCTCGGGCATCATCCTGGCAGGAGTATCTGCATATGAATGTAGAAGTCATTGACGAGAATGTGTCCAGACACCTATAGACGGATCTGATTGAGCATCAGTGGGCATTCGATGGCCATGAAGACAATGCCTAGAGGAATACCATCTTATTTTCATGTAGACTTTTAAAAATTTAGATGTAATAACTGAGATTACTTTGAACCTGTTTATTTTATTGTTTTAAAACATCCCAATTCATGCGGACGCGCAAATGCGTCGCCCCACTGGAGGCACCCCCAGACGCAATCGGACACGAGACAAAAAACAGATATTTTCGCGTCCGTCAGACGACGGAAACAAAGTGCGCGCACAGTTTAGGTGTCCGTTTTGCGTGGTTCCGTTGAAGTTACCCTCAGCATGTTGACATTCTCTATGAACAATGTGAAGAATGCGTAGCTTAAACATGTAGTTCTTAGGTTGATTGCTTAAATTAATATATATTACCTATTTGTTCTAACTAAGTGACACATCTCCTCGGTTTTATGTCCTTAAGGGTGAGTGCACGTCTGGCGACGATGTGTTGTTCGTGAAGACATAGACACATAGCTCTGTCCACCGTATTAAAGCTATCATCAGTTGAATGTTTTTTTTCATCTTTTCATGCTTTGTTTGGAAGATGAGCCATTATCAGGATATTTGTAAGACTTGGGGCTTGTAGAACCCTCTATCATGATATAGCAAAACGAGCACACTATATACATCTAACTGGTCCACATTATTTTTATAGATGATTTTTTTTTTTCATCTTTTCATGCTTTGTTTGGATTAAGAAATATTGGTTGAGCCAAATATCGCTAATCCAAATTACATAAATCCTATAATGTCTATGGAAAAATATGCTCTCATTTTATTGTGTATATATAATGAGAAACATTTGAGTTGTATGATTGAACTTTAAATTTTGTATTCTAACTTTTTTTGAAAAAATATTTATTACTAGCATGGTAATAGGATTATTTTTTTATTATAAAGTTGGTTTAGTTGCATTGGTTTTAAAGTAAAAACATTTAGTATAAATAGTGGAAAGTTATCTTGAATGCCCATTTGTGTAATAAACGCAAATAAAGCGATAGTTAATGTGTGCAACAATTGTTGTGTCGATACTGTTTTGGGAAGTTAAGAGTGCTACATGTAGAGAGCAAAATCAGTATGGCTTCGCTATGTGATGCGTATAGTCTTCCAAGTGTTTTACCTATGTAAAGATGAACACATGGTTGTGTGTCTTAGAGAAAAAAACTCACATCCATTTTTAGTTGTGTTTTTTCTTGCTCTCTGTCGCATGTGCTTCTCCCGTGTGCGCTTCGACCTTCTTTTTCTAGACCAAATGGTCCGCTTGATATGGTCGTGCTTTCCCAAGAGCTCGTGCCTGAATATTCGCCACTATTTGTGCCAACATTCACATCAAAGTATTATAATAAGAAAAGTTGTGATGGATCATGATTATGAGAAAGGCAAGTCAAACCTAACCCAACCTATTTCACTTTCAATTTCAAAAATAGTTATAGCAAGATGAGTTATAGCTAGCCATCACCTTTTTGTAGTAGTAGTTTTTTCTGTTATGCCGGCCCTTCTTAACGTATGTCTTAGTCCTTAGTAATTGACTTGTTCCTGATTTGTCCTAATAATGGAAGACAGCCATGGGTTCATGGTTGTTTGGATCAGATATATTCGGCAATTTATGCATTGAGCAGACTATGAGACCATGTCTTCAATCATTTTAGCATGTCGAAGGACCCGAAATCACAAATATTATTCTACATTATGTAAAAGCAGTAAATTGAGCTACATAATGTAGCTAACTATCAATTCATAGGCTAGAAGCTCATTTCAAAATACTGCAATATCATTGGCATGTTGAAGTATCAAGGCTCCCGTTTTCAGATAACAATGGTTCTGAAAGGTTTGTCTCACTCTCTATTTTTACACCGATACTATCTTGCTCTACAATGCTCTCGGGGTCAGTACAACGTATGGCCAGCCTCTCGCTCTTTACATCATCTGCTTTACCCCACAGCACTACATACAGTCCGAAGATGATGGTGATAGCACCTAATACGCTGCGCAAGAGAAGAAAAAAACGCGGTCAACATCATCGACAAGAAAAGAATTATCCACTGTACACAACAGGGTTTTCAGCGCAACTAATGACGAATCAAGTTAGTACATACCTGCCAATATGGAGTTCTTCGTGAAGGAAGAGCGTAGACAATATTGTCGTGATCACTGCGCTGAGTGGCGTAAATATTGCGCTATAAAGAGGACCTTTCACCGCTATGCACCAAGATTGCATAAAAAAGTTTGCGCCCGAGGCAAAAACACCCTACAAAAAATGTTGGATGTTGTTCAGTTGGCTAAGATTATACGTCGGTGCATGTAATTGGGAACAATATGTGGATCAGGATCACCACTCATGCATTTGCAGTTTTTGCACGGATGGAGCAGCACTTACTCCGTATAGGATGCAGGGAAGCTCCCATATTGAAGCAAGCTTCCAGATCTGTAAGTAGTTTTCTTCTAGGAAGAATGCCATCACCATGCATTGCAAGGTCGCCAGGAAGCACATCCAAGTCGCCAAGGACAATGGATCAAGGTAGTATTTACAGATGGGCACCTGGAATTGATCACGCACACGATCATTCAGAAACAGAGCAACCCTACTGTGGTTTTCCTTTCTTAAACCAAGCAAAAGACAAATTTGGTCCACAACAATAATAAAATGAACGGATAAATGTTGTCAAGGTGCATGCAGTGCTTACCTGCAAGATGTACCAGATGGAGAAACAGATGGCGTTCCCCATGAGGTACATTCCTCCGATCACCCAGTCGTCGGTAACGAGCGCGCCGAGAAGCTTCGGCCCCTTGAAGAACGCCATGAGCATTGCTCCGGCGAGGCAGACGATGGTGCCGACGATCTTTGCGATGCTTCTTGAACTCCTCAAATCCACCTTCTCCAACCTGCAGATGCGTGGGATCAGTCAAAAACATTTCGAGTCACTCGACCAGTGAGCTCCGAACGGAGGAGCATCCGTTCCGTGGACCAGACCGAGGCAGGTTAAGCCTAACTTAACTGGGCCTGGGACCAGGAGGCCCGATGGGCTTATTTGCCATTGCAAGTAGGCCTGCCCAGAATAAGTATTGCCTCCGTAGCTAAAAGCAAGCTAAGAAATCGGACGGCCAGCGTGTTCTTCCAAACTCTGGGGCGGGGAAGGACACATGAGGGGAGGAGTTGTTGGTACCCGATGACGGCGGCGATGGCGAACGTGATGCCGGGGGCGAGATTGGTGGTCGCCCTGGCCATCGACGGCGACGCCAGATGCAGCCCCATGAAGTAGCAGTACTGCCCCGTCGCGCTGCGAGATCGAAAACACATGGGCATCAGCACAAGGGATGGCCCTGAACTGAAGCCGGCCGGAGACGGAAAAGAAGAGTTTTTCGAGCGTACGTGGCGAGGGAGGCGACGAAGAGGAGGGCGAAGGCCCGGGAGCCGACGGCCATGGGGCGCAGCGTGAACCCTCTGGTGGCGAGGGAGCCGAGGAAGAGCGCGGCGGCGGCGATGCCCTGCCGGTAGGCGACGAAGACGATGGGGCGCATGCCGAGCCCGTATGCCGTCTTGAGTGCCATGTCCACCAGCGAGTAGAACAGCTGCACCAGCACCATCGCCACGCCCGGCTTGTACCGCTCCGCCCACGACCTCCAGCCGCCGCCGCCGGCGCCTGCCATCGCCCGCTGAGATCTGGTAGCGCGCCGGAGAGCGAGTGTGATGGAGATCAGAAATTCAGTTCGATATGTGGAAGTACTACTAGTAGTCACCAGCTAAGTAGGAGCATCCATGTGCGCGCGCTTGCTTATGGACAAACCAGCCGCCGCTGAATCGTCATTGCTACCTGTTAGTTTTACAATTCATGTTTTTGCAGTCAAAGAGACAGAGGAGATAAAGAATTGCCGGCGACGGTGATGCGGCGAGCCATTGTGCATCACCAGGCTTGAAATATTCGACCAGACGCCCAGGTATATGCCCATGTCCTCTTCTTCTTTTCTGGTGACTCATGTTCCCGTCTAATCAATTGGTTTCTGTGGCATGATTGCCTAGCTTGCTTGTCCAAGTTTTCTTCCCCTTCCTAAAAAGGAGTTAGTAGAACGGCACAAAATAGAAAAATACTTCCTTAAGCATCTTTCTTTGTCACTCACCGCCACCTAAATGGAACACAAAATCTGTTCGATTTGATCTGTTTGGATGGTCATCTAGACAACCAGAGGGATTACCCTCCCTCTGTCGCTTTGGGTGCCTGTGAATGGCCGAAATATTTGCTCAACGCCACTAGCTAATTTTTTTTCATTTAAATTTGGAACATAGATAAACTAGATATTTTATTAATTTAGGCCATAAACGGGCGAGAAAACCTGTAACAATATAAATAATTCTCACATAAACTCTAGCCTAGGGTTTGGTTTGGCCATCGGTCGTCGTTGGGTTCTTTAAATAAAATTATATTGGGGCAACAGCCGCTAGTGGGATGGCTGGTGCCCACAGCGGGATCACCAATTCAACAACCCTTGCCGCCTCCCACCTCGCCGTCTCCTTCCTCTGGGCCCTTGCCGCCGCGACAACCGCCTCCTTCTCGACTGCTAACTGCACGGCTGCCTCTAGAGTGGAGGGATGGAGCCGCGCAGCCAGTTCAAGCCAATGGCTGAGCTCTGAGGTCTTGATGGCGGATTCCAGGTCATTGCCATCATTCTTTGTTGGGGCCGGTGGTGGCAGATCCACCACCTTGTTCTCGACCTCCTCCTTCACCGGCCACCACAAGGCGGTGGAGTCATCGGCGTCCTCCTTCATTGGCATCGGGGCCGGCACTCCAGAAACAACACGCTAGCAATAACAGATTGCAAGCTAGCTTAGAGATTGTTTTTTTTAAAGAAAAACAGGGCTCCACCCCCATTTCTGAAACCAAAGTCTTACACACATCCATGTTTTATCCATGTTTTACAGGACACACATCCCCATCTTGCCAAATAGCCTAGAGTTTTCAAGACACAGCTCAGAGATTGTGGCTTGATTAAACAAGATAAAAAAAGAGAACATGCAGAAAGGTTAGTTTAAGATTCGGGGACATTCAGAGCGTTGAATCTAAAATAGGAAATTCCGTTTCTGTAGAAGCCTCAACTTGCCACACCCCCTTTTTGCCCTTTTTTTGAGAGCGAACCTACCTCACCCCTTAGGATCAACCAAGGATCAAAATAAGAAGTCTCTGTGAACAAGATGCTTGCCCAGAATCGACCTACTTGGCAACTTGCAGAAAAAACTCAAATATGTGAACTATTCAATGCAGATAAAATGTAATCACAACACAAAACTTACAGAGTTTAGAGATTCTGTTTGTATGAATTATTTCAGAGATTCTTCACTTTTGGACTAATGGCATGGACTTGTTTGGTCGCCACTTTTTGATAGTTTAGCATTTATATCTCCCCAAAACTATTTTAGAACATATCCCCAATTTACTTTACTTTCAATATTTCGATATATTTGTTTCCACTATTACTTCCTTGGTCTAACAGATTGGTTAATTACAATAATGGATGTAGCACCCGTATATCCGTCCCTTCGGACCTATCAGGGTTGCCGACGTAAGTCATATAAATTATGATAAACTTTGATTATCATTGGCAAGTGCACTGCATGATTACTTCTACGCCATGATGTACTTATAATTTGTTAATTCTGACAGAAACCATGTTGCCATTATTCGCTGCTATATTTAGTCCATTGATTGCAATAAGACTATATGAGTTGACTATTCTGGCAAGGCTGTCAAAAAAGCTCGAGATTGTGAGCTGTCAAATTGCATCAGTGATGATTGGCAAAAATGAATCCAGACTCCATTACGAGCAGCTTTTGTATCACGATTAATAAATTAAAAGCCCATTTGCTTTGGGACTCAAACTAGAAGTTATTTTGAAATTAATCAATCAAAGTGTTTTCCTTACAAATTATTTGCACCTAGAAATAAGCCAAATTATAGATAAGAAATGTTAGCACTCATTTTCTTTGCAATCTTGACATGCCAATAAATCCTAATATAAAAAATGATTTTTTTGGGGTGACAGCTAGAGCAATCTAGCCGCAATTTGACCCCATAACCTTCAGGTTTCAGTGTCACAACAATGCTCAAACCAGCCATAATTAATTCAGATGCCCCTAGATGGCTGCATTTTGGTGTTTGTCGCAGTCGATTCATTGGCGGTTTGATCCTTCTTTGTAATCTGCGCTTTTTGAAATACATTTGCTTATGTTCCCCAAAATAATACACGGCCCAACGAATCATTCCCTTGTGCGGCGCTCCAGCGCCACAATAAGCGATGAATAGGATATACCGCGCGGTGGTTATCATGGGCCGTACACCTTGGGTCATGGGCCTAGCCTATACATCGCTTTTTTCGCCTAGTTTGTTCTAGATTTTGTGTGTTTTTGGGTTTCTTTTCTCAGTTTTACGGTTCTATTTAGTTTTTCAACAAATTGTACATTTTTAAAATGTTCAATTTTTTTTATTTTTTTAAATGTTCATTTAGAAATTATTAAAATTTCATAAATTCTTTAAATAAAAAATGTTTAATATAAATAAATACATCTTCAAAATGTCCATATATAAAAACATTCAAAGTTTAGATTAAAAAATAGATTTTAAATAATGTTCAAAATTTTACAAAAAGAACATTTTTCAAAAAGCAACGAACAAAGACCACAAAAAACCAAAAAATGAAAACAAACAAAAAAAACCGTATAATATGCAGGAAATAGGAAAAACCAGATAGAACACCTTATCTTGGAATATGGGCCTGGGCCAATAGCCAACAGGGGTTATAGAATCTCCCCGAGCTAGAGCCTACACGGACGGAGGGATCAGAGTTGTTTGGCCTACCATGCTGTCAAAGATGAGGGATCTTGATTGGGTAGGAAATCACATGGATTCTTGGTGAGCAGCTCAGTAACAACTGTGTGCGACAGCGGGCTGCTCGCCATCTGATGGCAACAACTCTCCGTACCAACTCGTTGTACTCCAAGTGCAGGTGTTGTAGCTAACGTCTTTTACCCACAAGAGTGACTCGAGGGTTTATATCGAACTCTCGAGGAATGGGTGGAGAAATTATCTCTTCTTCTCATCTTCTAGCAACCTACAAAGCAATATTTTTATCTTGTGTCCCAACTCCACCGTGTGGTCAAGCACAAGGTTTCTGATAAGGGGTAGCTCGATCTTCTCAGTAAGCAACGGTGGCGATGATGATCACGGGGCGAACACAGCGGAGATAACTAGATGAAGTGGATGATAACTTGTATGACGCAACGAGATCTCTCGATTGGTCCCTGTAGCCAATGCAACAGCTCTCAACCCTGCAAGATATTCGCAACTCCACACACTTGCGCACGTAGCCGCCGACCACGAAGCGGTAAGTTGCAACCTTCTAATTCCCAATGGAACAGATCACACAAGACTTTCAGATCTACACCAAATCAAGCAATATGGTGAAGGGATTCAATAGTTTTGCAGAGCAAACAACTAAGAACTAGGGTTTATCTTAAACGTGGTCTAAATCAACTTTGGGGGCGTCCTGGGAACTTATATAGGCGTCCGGGGCCACCTCAGGTCGAAAAAGTATGAAAATAACCGACCCAGAATAGATCTGGTCGAGACAGACTCGGACTCGGTCAGCCTGGGGGCCAGTCGACCGGGTATGGGACCGGCCCATCCGGTTTCAATCGGATGCGGCGCCGGGTGGTGACCGGGTGATGGCTCCAGCGTCCCTGGACAGTGGCCCGGTTGGCACAAGCGCAGAACCCGGTTTGGACCGGGCTGATCCAGCGTGGAAGACGGTCGGACCGGGCCTGTGACCGGTTGGTCTGGCAACACGGCCGATCTGACCGGACCTGGCGCCGGCTTGGACTTGATCTCCTCCTCTCGTGCATGCCTCCCGCTCCTCCCTCGCGCGTCTATGGGATGTCTTCACGTCCAGCTTCTTGTCCAGCTTCACGTCCAGCTTCTTGTCCAGCTTCTTGTCCAGCTGCTCCTCTCCTCCTCGTGCGATGCTTGGTTCCTCTTCAAACCTGATCATACATAAGTAATACGACTTAGGCAGTATAAAGTTCTCATCAACCAAAGTATCACATAGGAAAAAGTTCACATGTTGCTTAAGTAGCTTCGCACGAGCTTGTGTCATTGGTCCAATCCTGACTTCATTGGACTTGAGCTTCACAGCAGCATCATCTTCATCTTGCAATGACGGAGGTAGTAGTGTGACAGGGATGTCCTCATCATCTCCCCCCCCCTTCAAAAGGCGTCGACCTCGATGCTCCAAGGTCTTCTCCGTTATATGGTGTCAAATCAGCTACATGGAAAGTATTACTGACACCAAACTCATTAGTTGGAAGATCTATCGAGTATGCATTATTATTGATCTTGGCAAGAACTTTGTAAGGACCAGCACCACGAGGAAGCAACTTGGTCTTCCGCAGCTCCGGGAACCTATCCTTGCGAAAATGTACCCAGACCATATCACTAGGCTTGAACAAAATCTCCTTGCGCTTCTTGTTCATCCTTGCAGCATTGCTCTTGCCTTTCTTATCTATCAACTCTTTAGTCTTCACATGAATCTTTCGCACAAAATCTGCCCTCTTGGATGCCTCCATATTGACTTTCTGTAGTAGAATGTACCGCCTGTTATAAGCAAACTCCACATGCGGTAAACAATCTTCCCACTCCTTCAGGTTCTTCTTGATCATGGATCTCAACAGTTGTCACAATGTTCTATTCACCACTTCAGTTTGACCATTAGTTTGGGGATGACAAGTAGTACTGAAAAGTAACTTTGTCCCCAGCTTTCTCCAAAGCGTCTTCCAGAAGTAGCTCATAAACTTCACGTCACGATCAGAAACAATAGTCTTCGGGACTCCATGTAGACGTACAATCTCCCTGAAAAACAGGTTAGCAATATGCGACGCATCGTCGCTTTTGTGGCAGGCAATAAAGTGTGACATCTTGGAAAATCTATCCACTACCACAAATATAGAATCATGGCCTCTCTTAGTACACGGCAAACCTAACACAAAATCCATACTTATATCCTCCCATGGTGTAGTAGGTGCCGGTAAAGGTGGAATTAGGGCACCAACCACGAATAGGAGCTGTATAGAACTCCGGAAAGACGTAAACATGTCAGTCAGCCAGGTCTAAAATCCACTTTTCAGTCTTATTGCTTTCTTTTTGAGTCCTACAAAATAATTTGCAATTATGGAATCCTATCTTAAAGGCCAGCCCTATATTTTATTAATAAAAATGGAATCGAAATTTCATGAGATGGGAATTAGTATCAGAGAGAGAAAGAAATGGCTTCTCTGCTTGCTAATTTTTGGCTATGAGGCTCTTTGAAGATCCAGGTAGACAAAGGATTCGTCATGGGGAGGCAGGCAAGGGGAAAAGGGATGTTTGCTTTGAACTTGCAGATTTAGAAGCTATTGCCACATTTTTCGTTGAAGGACTTTACCGTGAGGCTTCAGCTTGGACTTGGACTTGTTGCAAGTAATGCACCTCTTCACATACCTGTTCACATCTCGCCTCATCTTTGGCCAATAAAAATGGTCAGCTAGCATGAATAGCGTCTTCTCACGCCCAAAGTGACCCATCAAACCTACAGCATGTGATTCCTGCAATAAGAGCAAACGCACAGAAGATTCTGGAACACATAATTTGTTAGCTCTAAACAAAAACCCATCATGTATGTGATATTTTTCCCATACTTTACCAATAGCACACAAGCGATATGGTTCAGAAAAATCATGATCTGTGGCATACAAATCACATAGTATCTCTAATCCAGGAATTTTAACATCAAGTTGAGTTAATAGCATATTCTTCCTAGATAAAGCATCAACAACAATATTATCTTTTCCCTTCTTATGCTTAATAATGTATGGAAAAGACTCAATGAACTCAACCCACTTAGCAAGACGCTTATGCAAAGTAGATTGGGCTTTCAGATATTTCAAAGTTTCAAGATCAGAATGTATGATAAATTCTTTTGGCCACAAGTAATGTTACCAAACCTCAAGAACTCTAATCAAAGCATACAATTCTTTATCATATATAGGATAGTTTAACTTAGCACCAGAAAGTTTCTCAGAAAAATATGCAATTGGGCGACCCTCTTGCATTAACACACCACCAATTCCAATACCACTAGCATCACATTCAATCTCAAATTGTTTATTGAATCAGGAAGTGCAATCAATGGTGCAGAAGTTAACAATCGTTTCAGTTCATCAAAAGCATGATCTTGGGCTGTGCCCCACTCAAAGACAACACCCTTTTTAGTCAAATCATTCAAAGGTGCAGCATTAGTACTAAAGTTGGGCACAAATCTTCTATAAAACCCAACTAGACCATGAAAACTTCTTACTTGACTCACATTCATGGGAGTAGGCCAATTTTGAATAGCTTCAATTTTAGACACATCTACCTCTACTCCATGCTTAGAGACAACATGACCCATAAATATGACCTTATCTTTGCAAAATGTGCACTTCTCAAGATTACCATAGAGTTTATTATCACGCAACACTTGCCAAATATGTCGAATATGTATAGTATGATCAGATTCATTGCGGATGTAGATTAATATGTCATCAAAGTACACAACCACAAACTTGTCAGTAAAATCACGCAAAACATGGTTCATCAGTCTCATGAAAGTGCTAGGTGGATTAGTCAAACCAAAAGGCATTACTAACCACTCATATAAACCAAATTTTGTTTTAAAGACTGTTTTCCATTCATCCCCTTCTTTCATCCTAATTTGATGATAACTACTACGCAAATCAATTTTAGAGAAAACAACAGCACCACTCAATTCATCTAGCATATCCTCTAAACGGGGAATATGATGAAGATATCGAATAGTAATGTTGTTTATCGCTCTACAATCTACACACGTGCGCCATGTACCATCTTTCTTAGGAACTAAAATAACAGGAACAACACAATGACTAAGGCTTATGCGGATATAACCTTTGTCGAGTAGCGCTTGTACTTGCTTCTGTATTTCCTTCGTCTCTTCGGGATTCGTTTTATATGGCGCCCTATTGGGCAGCGAAGCTCCGGGGATCAAGTCAATTTGATGCTCAATACCACGCAATGGTGGTAGTCCTGCGCGTACCTCCTCCGGAAACACGTCGCTGAATTCCTGCAAAACATTAGAAACACCAAGAGGAAGAGGGGTCATGTCGTTAGAAACCAAAACCGCACCCCTATACATGAGCACAAGAGGCATGGCTGTAGGATCCTCACTAAATTCTCTCATGTCTTCTTTGGTGGCTAATAAGACTAAGGAATTCACTCTCTCACTTTTCGTTATATCACTCACGACATTACAATTCTCTCGCCCATCTAAAGGAGCATCCTCCAAGTTTACTTCAACTTTCTGACGAGATTCATTGACAATTTGCTGTGGTGACATAGGCTGCAAGTTGATTTTCTTGCCCTTGAACTCCAAGTGATATGTATTGGCACGGCCATTGTGTTGCACAGAACGGTCAAAGAGCCAAGGCCGACCCAATAGTAGGTGACACATCGTCATAGGAACCACATCAAAATCAATGGAATCCTTATATGGTCCAATCGCAAATTCAACACGCACCATGTGGTTTACCTTCATCTCTCCATTGTCGCTCAACCACTGAATATAGTATGGATGCGGGTGCGGTAGATACTTCAACTTCAGCTTGGTACACAACTCCTTTCTTACTAAATTGCAGCAACTCCCGCCATCAATAATGACCTTGCAAGCCTTGTCAGGACCAACTAAAGCCTTTGTTTGGAACATATTGCAGCGCTGAGGAGATGCACTAGGCAACACATTAAGAGCATGCTGAGACACAACTATAGTGCGAGCTTCAGACGGATAAGCATCTACACCATCACTGTCATACTCAACATCTTCTGGAGCATAGGATCAACATCATCTCCAGTCTCATACTCATTGTCCTCATTAATAATCATGACCTTGCGATTAGGACAATCTCTCCTGAAGTGACCCTTGCCACCACACGTACGGAAATTCATATCGCGGTTGCGCGCAGTAGAGATGCTAGAACCACTCGTACTTGCAGCAGATTCGGACTTCTTTGTGTTGGACACATTGGAGACCGGCTTGCTAGGCGGAGTAGAATAAGGTGCGGAGCGCGTAGATGGCGCCGGCGCCGTAGATGGGGGCGCCCGAGGCATGAAACGCCAAGCTCCCATAGCACGGCCTTTAACCTTAGCTTCGTCAGCCAACTATGATTCAGCTTCTCTTGCATGATGTAGCAACTCATTCATAGTGGTGTAACTGTAATGACGAACAATGCCTTTGATATCATACTTCAATCCATTGAGAAAACGATTCATTGTCATCTCAAGTGACACACGGACACGGCCACGCTGCATAAGCATCTCCATCTCCATCTCCATGTAATATTCATCAACAGTCTTCACACCTTGTCTCAATAGGGTCAACTTATCATATATATGTCGCAAATAATTAGTGGGCACAAAACGATCGTGCATTGCCGCCTTCATTGCACGCTATGTGATAATAGGCGGCTCACCATCTTTTTCACGAGCACGAACAAATCCATCCCACCAACGCAATACATAGCCATCAAATTCGGAAGAAGCAAGCTTGATCTTCCTATCTTCAGTGTAATTATGTAAGCGCCATAACTTCTCAATTTTCAGCTCCCAAGTGAGGTATTCTTCAACATCAGCACCTCCTTCAAACTTGGGTATGGAGAACTTGGGCTTACCAATCCATCTTCTTCCTCAAACCCACGACCTGGACGTCGAAGTTCAGCAAACACACGAGGGCGGTTACCACGTGCTGCACCACGAGCATTAGGTGCTTCATCTTCTGCTTCGTCTTCGTCTTCTTGTTGCTGTTGTTGAGTGAGATTACCAACTGCTAGTTGCAAATCTTGAAGACTGCGCTGGATATCCGTCATTTGATCTCGCATTGTGGTGACGGTCGCATTAGTAGCATCCAACTTTTGGGAGATCCCTTGGACCGTTCCCCTAAGCTCATCATACTGAGTGCGGAATTCACGTCGCATCTCATTACGAAGAGCCTCATACTCCCTCCATGTCATCAAATCAGCGGAATTCTTGTTTTCCTGGTTAACAATTTTCTCATCACTAGCAGACATGGTTAGTAGATTAGTGCACTAAAACAAATATATATTGTGGTACTCTCACAACTCACTCAAAACTGATAAGAAAAGGAAATCTTACCACTCCAAAGTGAATTAGTATTGCTTACCACGTGTAGTGATGACTAGTGCACGGATGTAGCGAAGCGAATATCAAGGGTATAAGAACAATCACACGACAAAGCAGGGTATATGTGGGGCTGTAGGTGGGCTACCTATTTGCACCAATAACAAGCTCTAGCGCTGACCGTAGAAAACCAATGATACTCACACAAGGCGATAATTGTGGCAATGCAACTATATGGATGAAAGGTTGCAATGCACTCGAGAGACGCTAGCAAAGCTCAACGGAACAGACACAAGATGCAGTAAAGAAAACTTAGGCCTTCACTTGACTCTACTAGCACTTCACTTTTCTTTTTGAATTTTTCTTTTTATCACACGCATATATGTAGCTTTTTTTTGCTTCTTTTCAATTTTCTTTTTTTTTTTGACTCAACTCCTTGATAACACGGACAACAGATAAAGCAAAGCACCAAAACCCTAATGAGCAGCCTGTCGAGTGGTAAAACTAGTCTCTTCTGGGAAAGTTCCTAGTCACGTATATCGAAAGGTTGTGGCTATGGTTTGGAGAAACACATTGTATGTTATGTGTACTTGGAGCAACAAAAACTGACTCTAGATGAAAGCGGAAACACAAACCCTAACAATACTAGAAGGAAGAAAAAGATACGCAAAAAAAACTATGAAAAACAACTAAAACTCGAAGTTAGTGCAGTCTAAGGCTATGGCAAACCCTAACCCTAATTTGTTTTGGCTTTTTCTGGATAGGAAACACTCACAACTCAACTATGGGGTGGATTGTGGATGGCTTACCGAGGAAACGCTGAAATCTGATACCAAGATGATAAGGGGTGGCCCGATCTTCTCAGTAAGCAACGGTGGTGATGATGATCACGGGGCGAACACAGCGGAGATAACTTGATGAAGTGGATGATAACTTGTATGACGCAACGAGATCTCTCGATTGGTCCCTGTCGCCAATGCAACAGCTCTCAACCCTGCAAGATATTCGCAATTCCACACACTTGCGCACGTAGCCGCCGACCACGAAGCGGTAAGTTGCAACCTTGTAATTCCCAATGGAACAGCAGATCACACAAGACTTTCAGATCTACACCAAATCAAGCAATATGGTGAAGGGATTCAATAGTTTTGCAGAGCAAACAACTAAGAACTAGAGTTTATCTTAAACATGGTCTAAAGCAACTTTGGGGGCGTCTTGCGCACTTATATAAGCGTCCGGGACGACCTCAGGTCGAAAAAGTAAGAAAATAACCGACCCAGAATAGATCTGGTCGAGACAGACTCGGACTCGGCCGGCCTGGGGGCCGGTCGACCGGGTCTGGGACCGGCCCATCCGGTTTCAACCGGATGCGGTGCCGGGTGGTGACCGGGTGATGGCTCCAGCGTCCCTGGACAGTGGCCCGATTGGCACAAGCACAGAACCCGGTTTGGACCGGGCTGATCCGGCGTGGAAACCGGTTGGACCGGGCCTGTGACCGGTTGGTCCGGCGGCACGGCCGGTCTGACCGGACCTGGCGCCGGCCTGGACTTGATCTCCTCCTCTCGCGCATACCTCCCGCTCCTCCCTCGCGCGTCCATGGGATGTCTTCATGTCCAGCTCCATGTCCAGCTTCACGTCCAGCTTCTTCTCCAGCTTCTTGTCCAGCTGCTCCTCTCCTCCTCGTGCGATGCTTGGTTCCTCTTCATACCTGATCATACATAAGTAATACGACTTAGGCAGTATAAAGTTCTCATCGACCAAAGTATCACATAGGAACAAGTTCACATGTTGCTTAAGTAGCTTCGCACGAGCTCGTGTCATTGGTCCAATCCTGACTTCATTGGACTTTAGCTTCATAGCAGCATCATCTTCATCTTGCAATGACGGAGGTAGTAGTGTGACAGGGATGTCCTCATCAGTTTCGTATTAGTAATAGAAAATATAAATATTAAGTAAAGTATAGTAAAGCAAACAAACTAAGCAAGAAAAACAAAGGCAACAAAAGGATAGTGTTTTTGGGTTTTTGTGTGTGCAAGTAAAGAAAGTATTTTTGGTATCTTCATATTAGTATTGCAGAAAATATAAAGTGTGGTAATTATGTTGGAAAGGTGTTTCTAATGATTTAAATTGGACCGGGGTTCGTGGGTTCACTTGTCTAGCTACTACCTTTTTAAATTGTAGTGAACACAAACAATTTATCAAATACATAATATTAGGTGAACTTCAACATGTGTTTAATAAGCATTCATATATGCATCACGTTCTAACATAGAGATGATACAACACATCACTCTTATACTCCTCAAGAAAGGAAATACTCCAAGGAATCTTGAATTAAGAATCAAGAGAGTTTAGACTTAAGTAATATGACATGATGTTTGAATCTCAAATATGCTACCTTGACCAAACAAGATTATATTACTGTCACAACATAATTATAGCACATGGATTCACTTTATCCCAAAGGAGGCAGCAAAAGAAAGTTAAATACCGTAGTAGATCTTAAATTTGTTATCACTATGAAATCACTACAACCATGCTACTCCATCTAATACACACTTCTCCTCACACATATTCTTGCATACAAGTTTGATCAGAACAAGTACTTAAGAATAGGGTACATGATTGATGCATGTAAAATGCATACATGAACTTTGTCCTTTATCATATTGAATTCCCACATATTTGCAACATATATGATAATAATGACATGTTTTACATTGATTTATGGAGATTTACCAATGATCCCCTCTATTTGGTTTATAACCCTATAGAACAGGAAAATCTTGTTTCGCATATTTTCACTTTCGACCTATATGGAGTCAAATTGACCTAGGATTCGACGACCCTTCCACTTGGCACCGTCGGATCACTAAGGCCGAATTTCGTCTCTGCTCGACGGGCGATCTTTTTTTGTCTAATAGAACAAACACTAATGCCTTAATTAAGTCGGTAATGATCAAATATGTTTATCAAAGTGATTCTCTGATTGCTCAAGACATCTCTTTTCAACTGAGGACAATCCAATCTCATTTCGTTCCATTTTTAGTAAAATAGTGAAGGATATTCCATTAAAAATGGTAAAAGGGGTGGAGGATTCACTGAAGCGACGAGACCTTGAAAGCAACTTTTTCAAGTGTCAGTAGCGGGAGTGTGGACAAGCCAAAGCAATCCTTTGATGTTCTCAAGCAAGCTTTAATTGAGGCCCCTGTGTTGGTTCTCCCTGATTTCAGTAAAAGATATGTGCTAGAGACCAAAAAAAAATCGAAGATAGAAGAGTCCAAATTCGAAATGAAGAAATGGAAACTCGAAAATGATCCTTCTGATTCTCAAAGAATGAGGGTCAAGGGGATTGATAGCGAGAAATATTTCTTCTTATTATAAGACGTTATTTGATCCGATCTGCAGATGAAGCAGAAGCAGGCAAAAGGCGAGCGCACAGCGAGGAATTTTCCATATTACCGATAAAAGCTTTTATTCTAAGCAGGAGCAGAAAAGCAAATCCGGGCCCGAAAGTTCAACACAATCATAGCAAGTCCTGGGTTGTAGTTCTCTCTTGTTGTTAGTGCGGGATTCGATTTTTGGAGCGTCACTTTTTCATCGGGAGAAGCACCCTGGAGTTTTGGAGGAGGCCTGGATGGGCCTGAGGCTCAAAAGAGGGCAGGTGGTGCACCCAAACATGTTGAGCGCGCCGCCCAACTTCTTTCAGGGCAAGTTCAAGATGAGCATATTAAAGATATCATGCTTGAAGCTTGCGGTCCATTTGGTGATAATGGACAGAGAATATGTGTCTCAATGAAGTTATCCCATCATGGTGTATGAGGGTGCATTTGTGAGTCTTCACGAAGCAACACCGATCAAGTGACGCATTCCGGCTTGTGTGGAGTTTGAAGCGTTGTCATCAAGATCAAGCGGGATGCGCAAGGCAAAGGTATGGCATTGCTAGGTTTTATTTTTACCGGTCTCAAGATGGTTGTTGGAAGACCAGATTATAGGATAGATAACCGCACTATCAAGAGGGACTTTCGGTTGGGTAACTTGATCGCATCGTTTTGGTGCGGCATACTCAATGCCACTTTTCTGTTTTCCTTTTATTCTCCAAACGCACAAATGTTGCCGCATTATGCGCCATGCTTACAACTGAATCGTATCATCCCACGATCGAGCGAGGTTCACGCTGTGATCCTAAAAACCTGGTCAAAACGCACAGCCGCGTCGACCCAAGCTGGGCCAAATCCGTCACTGAAAAACAGCTAACTTTTCCAAGCGAGGAAAAACAGCTAACTGAAACTAACAACTGTTTAAACTGAAACGGAACTACTAACAGCAGGGTTTATGGGGATCCACGCCGCCGTCGACGCCCTCTGCTGCCTCACCTCCACAAGGTGGAAGACGAGATGGTCAAGGGTCACTGTCCAAAACTGTTTTGCGTGGATGCAACTCAGCAGTGCAAGATATAGAGCTTCTTCCTGATGGCCGGCGTCGGGCTATTTCAGCAAACAGTGCAATAAGCCCTTAATCCCACTGCACAAAAATACTCCAACCTTTGGCACAACTTTCAGTTGCCATAACTTCCCCTACAAGGCATCCGAGTCCCAATTAGAACTGTTAGGCGCATCAGTTTGAGAGGGTGTAGTGTCCATCAGTTTACGGGTGGCGGTATAAGGCGTGGCAAAAACAGAGAACTGCAGCTGCATCAAACGGAAAGAAGGATCTAACGGTCCATCAATCGACAGCGAATAACATCAAAAAATGCAGTCGACTGTGCAGTAGGGCCTCCGAATTACGGAGTAATTGTGGCTTGTATGTGCATCGCTGTGACACCGAAGTCTGAAGGATCGATCTGGGCTAAAATTGCGGTCAGATTTTCTTTAGCTGTCAACCAAAAAAACATTATTTAAATTAGGATTTTCGGGTATATCGAGATTGCTAAACAGAAGTGCTAACATTTCTTATCTACAATTTGGCTTATTCTACGGGCAAATAATTTGCATGGGAAGCACTTTGATTGATTAATTTCGAATTAACCTCTAGTTTGCGGGTGCATGAGACCACAGTTGAGGAATACAGCTCGTAGTGGAGTCATTTTTGCCAATAATCTCGAGGCGAGCTAAAGTATGATGCAATGCAAACAGCTCACAATCTCGAACATTTTTGACAGCCTGCCTGAATAGTCAACTCTTATAGTCTTATTGCAATCAACGGACTAAATATAGCATCAAATAAGTCAACATGGCTTTTATCAAAGAATTAACAAAAGTATAAGTACAATCGTGGCGTATAAGTAATCATACAGAGTGCACTTATCGATGATAATCAAAGGTTATCATAATTCATAGACTTAGTTCTGCAACCCTGGTATGTCTGAAGGGACGGATATACGGGTGCTACTTGTATTATTGTAAGACCTGTGCTTCGTACACCTCCCCTAAGTTTTTGTTGAACGGGCATTTTAGAAATTTTCTAACTCATGTCATCTGAAACTTCTTAATTCGGGTCATGCGCTGTTAGTCTGTCAAACTGTCACACGAATATCCATGCTGTTTTGGCCTTGCAAACCTGTTCGTATTCATTTTGGGAGGTGCTCGGCCTCCCAAAGCGGCCATACGACCAACAAATTTGAATAAATACTTAAATAGGTTACCGCTAAACTACGGTGTCACATAATGAAATAGAAATCATATTTTTACATAATAGAAATCGTAGTTAAAATAAAAAAAACTAGGCCCCTCCTTTCAACATCCATAGATGATCCATAAAATCGTCTTGCAGCTGGTGATGAGTAGTTGTGTCTCGGATTATGGCGAGGAAGGAAGCTAACGCAGACAGCTCCGGACCACCAACTACTGCAAGAGGACCCTCCGGTGCCATGGATCTAGGTCAATCACTGAATGCCCCCGTTCACTCTCAATGATCATATTGTGCAAGATCACGCATGCAGTCATCACATCCGTCATCTGATCTTTCGACCAGGTAAGAGTTGGAACTGGACAATAGCTAATCGAGCTTGGAGGACAAAAAATGGCCGCTCGACATCATTCCCGCAAGCCTTCTGGCATTGAGCACCAAGCTCTTTTTCCTGGAGTAGCGCATGAGATTATCTTCATAAATGTTGCCCATCTTGGATAGATATCATCCACTAGGTAGTATATATCGGAGCACTGCAACACATTGATGCCATTGTGGGATCCATCAATACCAAAGAAAAAATGCCAAATCCATACCCCATGATGTGCCACTGTCTCAAGTATCACACTGCAACCTCCTTTGTGACCTTTGTACAATCCTTGTCAAGCAAATGGATAGATCTTCCACTAGCAATGCATATAATCGATGTTTCCAAGCATCCCTGAAAATCCGGTTACTACATTATGTGCCATGATTCAAGCAATATCTTCTGGAGTGGGTGATCACAGGTATAGTTCTCCAAACACTGCCACTACTTCCTAACAAAACCGATACATGCAAGCCTTACATAAGCTTGTAGTCAGCTTGTGTATAAGCAGGAGCTACATAGGCTAGCATGCTCTTAGGACATCTCGAGTGACCCGACATAAACAGACATAAAGTGACCGTTTACATCCGCGTAAACAAGAATTGGAGAAAATCCCAGCCTAGCTGCTCAGTGAAACTGACCGGCTTGTTCGCGCCAATGCACCCGCGGCCCAAATTTGGGTTCGGAATGCATCACCGCAAACAGCAAACGAGACCGAGCGCGGTTTACTCCCATACCTACATGGCCCGCCCGCTAGAATCCAGTGCCACTCCCGCCAACCCAAAAAAAATGCATTTCGCCGACGCCAAGCCCTATCCTGCGATGGACGCCGTGGCTTCCATGGACGTCAACCAAGCCACCGTAAGTAGTTCCCCCGCCATCACAGAGCCCACCCAAAACCCAACCCAAAAATCGGGCCGTCGCCCCGGCCACGTAGGGAAGGACAAGGTGCCGAAGAAGGAGCAGATGGTGAAGGAGAAGACGATACAGACCAAGAAATGCAATTACCGGCGCGGCGTCGTGCCGGCGAAGACACCGAGGTCACTGCGAGATTGACCACTCAGATGGACTTGGAGATTAAAGCCAATGCCAACGCACAGCTCTGGCTATCGCCAGTCGTTGCTGAGGCAATTCTCAAGATAAAGCGTGAGGCAATCGTCGGCCATGCCCAGGTGTCATTGATGAGCTCTATAAGTTCCCAGGCCACACGACCACCTCTACAACAAAGCCCATCACTTTTTTTGCCGGCTACGCCATGTCGCGCAATGCAGGTCTAGTAGCCTCTCTCCCGGCTCGACGCCTCTCGATCATTGTCACCAGATGTCCCGTACTTTGAGGGCATCATTGGGGTCCTTGGTCTGGACCTATCCCGCACGCCTGGCGGTGATCCAGCAGAAGGCCCCATTAGGAAGGCTCAGGCAATCTAGCAGGTGAACATGCCAGCCCCCGCAACCTGTTTGAGGAAATGCCACAGCCCCTCCCAACGCCCACCGACCCGGTATGCTCGCTCGATCTCACGTCCCTTTACTATGTGCTATAGTCCTTTGATGCCTGGTGATCCTCATGCCTACTACGTCGATCACAACGAGGGCTGCATTGAGGCGATGATCCATGGTGGTGGCTTTCTAACTTACAATGACATTAGGACGAAAACCTAGACCCAAGGGTACGACATTGATGAGGCCCCATTGTTCTCCCAATTGGGCCAACCTATGGAGCAAGAACGCCCGTGCTCGATGATGCCCAGGGTGAGGGCTTCGAGGAAGGTGAGGCCCATGTCGGGGCAAAGGACGTCGGCGAGGGAAAAAAGAAGGGCATGAGACAAAGAACCTCCGGCTACAGCAACAAAGAGGACTTCGTGCTATGCCTATATTGGATGTCCATCAACTAGGATCCTATATGTGGTGCCGAGCAAAAAGGCCATGCATATTGGTGGAAGGTCACCCAAGAATTCCATGAATGCCGACTACTAGCTCTGTTCCAGATTCATAGTATCCACAACCAGTTGGCCCTCCAATAGATGTGGATGTACATCCAACAAGTGACAAACAAGTTTTGTGTGGTGATTGATCATGTTGTTTCGCGCAAAGTTAGCGGCCTTGGCGTTGTTGATGTTGTAAGGGCACGACCGGCTTCATTTGTGGAAAGTAATAATGCTTTGGCATATCACCAAAGTCTCAAATTAGAGCCTTGTACTTATTCTAGGCATTATGGGGTAAGGACTACCAAATGGTCCATTGTTGGCATGTGGGTAAGTATGCTCCAAAGTGAAAGCTAGGCTATGCGGTCTACATGATCACCTTCAAGAATGGCGGAGCCGGTGTGGCGATGGCCGTCGATGGCGAAGACGGATTCCCGGGAAAAACAAATCCCTTCCATATCGGCGAAAGGGGCCACAAGTCCACCAAGGTTGATCTGAAGCGCGATGCTTTGGCCCTTACGCTGAGCGAGATCTGGGATACAATAATGGCCCAGACAGAAGAGGCCCTGGCCAAGAGGGATGAGAAGCAGCTGGCAGAAGGAGGGTGTTGCTGCCACCTTCATCGACCTAACCAAACAGGTCATAAAGGTCCAGAGGTTGGAGGCCGCGGCCAAGTTTCTTGCGAAGCATAACTGGATCATGTTCGCCGACTTGAGCATAATGAATTCGGAACAAAAGGCATGGTTCGAGAAGAAACGAGGCATCATCCGCAAACGTGACACATCGCCCACATTTATCCTAATTTACTTCATTTCATTCGAACTTGTGCCTCTTTTGCAACTTGTGCAGCTAATACTTGTGTGCACTTTATGATTGACTAAATAGTTTTGAACCACCATTTTTTTGTATGGCCACCTTGTGAATTTGGTTTGGAAATCAAAATTTGGCTGCCGGACAAAAATTGCGTCGAGCCGATGGGGTTACATGTGGCCGTTGGACAGTTTTTGTTCCGGATTCATTATGCTCAAGTCGGCGAACATGATCCGGTTAAATCAGATGCACTTACATGTGGTCAAATCAGATGAAAGAACGAGTTGGGAATGTGAATTCTGTGTTGCATCATCTTCAAGCTGCTGCGACCTCGGCATGCCCGATGAAGCGGCTCTCTAGCTGTTTTCATCCATACGTTGGCATGATCAGATGGAAGGCCCTAAAAGTTAATCTAGGATAGAAGAACACAAGCATACAAATTGGGGATCTAGGTCAGTTACAGTTTAGAATTCAAAGGAGCTGCCAAGATCTGAGTCTAGTTCATTAAATCTTCAACAAAATGTACCATAATACCCTTCGTAAAGAAATGGTATCTTTTAATCTCCACCGCTGATCAGCGTTGAGATATTAACTTCTTAAAAGTGGGATATATCGGAGAACACCTCTGTTATCCAATCTGTGCACAAATTAGCAAAGAATGCTTATGTTTCGAAGGAGTAACTTTCAGCCCATAGGAAACACCCCGTAGGTGTAGGATTATTGCTTCGTTTGGGAGGGTGATCCTCTAATCTATTCAGTAAACGCCACTACACATTCTTTAAATAAACCCAATCTTTGGAAGAAAGTAATAATGGAAACAAATCTACTGGGCTCTGGGGAAGCATCTTGTTCACAAAGACTTCGTATTCTGATCCTTCGTTGATCCAAAAGTGTGAGGGCTTCTACGGAAACGGAATTTCCTATTTTAGATTCAACCAATGAAAAAATAGGACGCTAAATGAAATAGCGTTGCTTTCCAAAATATACTATGCACGTTAAAACATGTTAACAGCATGCTATTTTATAAAACAGAGTTTTGTAAAGAAATATAAAAAAATAAATACTAGTATGTATACTAAGGATTCCAGCATTAAAAAATTGTCTAGATCGCAATGATTAGCAAATCAAAATGACAAAGTCCAGATCACAATAAAAAACAAAGATTTATCACGCTCTAACAAGTACTAGCATCAATAATAAGTAGACATAGTTCAAAACTAGATGGAGAATTAAGATGTAAGAAACATAAGTAGACAACTAACGAAACAACATGCATAGTCTAGATAAACGACTAACGAGGCAACATCATAGCAGAAGTAGTAACTAATCAAAATCAGATGAACTACATGAGGAGCAGTGGAAACTGTCGATGTGCTTCTAATTGAATGAATAGGGTTAGGAATGGGAATTTTGGCGGCTCATGGGTCAAAATGGCCAAAATGGTGCTAACCGATTGGTCCATTTTCTTGCGAAAAAAAGTGCCCCTACAACACTAAAAAAATAGCATACATAGCGTCTTTAGTAGCGGGATTAGTGTCCTAGCGAGTCAAACATACATAGCTTAGGGTTCAGTCTCCAAATACGCCATAGCGCCACCAAAATGCTAAAACAGCACGCTATTTTTTCGTTGGCTTCAACGCTCTCAGCATCCCTGAAGTCTTTTCTGAAGGCAATGTCCCTAAAGTCTTAAACTAAGCTTATTCTTCGTGTTATCTAGATCTCAATTAATCGAGGCACCATCTCTGAGCTAGCTTAGCTGTTTCCATGAGATCATGACGCAGTCGACAATATGTCAACGTTTGCTTGCAATGTGTACGCGCGCGTGCTATAAATACCAAACAGAAGTGGGATCCAAAGCACAGAGCCACAGACCAGCAGAGCAGAGCTCGAGAGCAGCCACCACCTAAGCTTAAGAGCAAGAGAAGAAGCAGAGCAAATGGAGACGGAGGTGGGCCCCCGGGCAACGAACGCGGCGCCGGACATGTTCTCGCTGCCGGTGGACTCTGAGCACAAGGCCAAGTCCTTCAGGCTCTTCTCCTTCGCCGGCCCGCACATGCGCGCCTTCCATCTCTCCTGGATGGCCTTCTTCATGGCCTTCGTCTCTACCTTTGCGGCGGCGCCGCTCGTCCCCATCATCCGCGACAACCTCGGCCTCACCAAGGCCGACATCAGCAATGCCAGTGTGGCTTCTGTGTCCGGCTCTATCTTCTCAAGGGTCGCCATGGGCGTCGTGTGCGACCTCCTTGACCCCCGCTACGGCTGCGCATTCCTCGTCATGCTGTCGGCGCCCGCCGTGTTCTGCATGTCGCTCGTCGACGACGCTTCGGGCTACATCATGGTCCGCTTCCTCATCGGCTTCTCGCTCGCCACGCTCATCTCATGCCAGTACTGGATGAGCACCATGTTCAGCGGCAACATCATCGGCGCCGTCAACGGGCTCGCGGCCGGCTGGGGCAACGTCGGTGGAGGCATCACGCAGCTCCTCATGCCACTAGTGTTCGAGGCCATCCAAAAGTGCGGCGCCACCCGCTTCACGGCTTGGCGCGTAGCTTACTTCGCCCCCGGTACGCTGCACATCGTCGTGGGCATCATGGTGCTCACGCTGGGGCAGGACCTCCCCGACGGCAACCTCTCAAGCCTGCAGAAAAAGGGCCAAGTTGCCAAGGACAGCTTCGTCAAGGTGGTTTGGGGCGCCATCACCAACTACCGCACGTGGATCTTCGTGCTCCTCTACGGCTACTCTGCTGGCGTCGAGCTCTGCACCGACAACGTCATCGCTGAGTACTACTACGACCGGTTCCACCTGAATCTCCGCACCGCCGGCACCATCGCCGCCTCTTTCGGCCTCGCCAACATCTTTGTGCGCTCTATGGGCGGCTACTTCTCCGACGTTGGCGCGCGCTACTTCGGAATGCGCGCCCGCCTCTGGAACATCTGGATCCTCCAGACCGCCGGTGGCGCCTTTTGCTTCTGGCTTGGTCGCGCCTCCAGCCTACCCTCATCCGTCACCGCCATGGTCTTCTTTTCGATCTGCGCTCAGGCCGCTGAGGGCGCCATCTTCGCCGTCATACCTTTCGTCTCACGCCGCTCCCTAGGCATCATCTCGGGGATGACCGGCGCCGGCGGGACCTTCGGTGCGGCGTTCACGCAGCTGCTTTTCTTCACGTCGTCCAGCTACGGCACTGGGCAGGGGCTCCAGTACATGGGCATAATGACAATGGCATGCACGCTGCCAGTCACGCTCGTGTATTTCCCGCAGTCACTACAGGAATGGCGCGATACGCCGAGGGCCTTTTATACGCCGACGGCCAAAAGTCGGGGCCCTCGGCGTATGGCCTGGCCTGGCCAGCCTCCTCATCCGACCCTCGACGTAGCGCGGCCGTCGGCGTAGCGAGGTCTACGCCGAGGGCAGCCCTCGGCATATCTTTGGCCCTAGGCGTAGACAGGGCTACGCCGACGGCCACCCTCGGCGTAGCCATTTTTCAAATTTGTCTAATTTTGTAAAAATCATAACTAATTCATATGATGTCGGAAAAATGCGTATGAGGTATCAAAATGTTCATAAAAACATCATCTATCCATTCATGTCAAAATCATGCATATTTGAATCATGTACAGTACCATGTTAATATAGAAACAATTCAATCACTTTCTTATATGTCCTCAGGTTCCTGTTTTAGCCAGATGACAATTTAAACGAAGTCAAAAAATCTCGCGGAGCCGCATGGCATCATTTTATGTGTCTTAGTAACCACTCCAAAAGATGGAATTGGGATACACCAATTATTTTGGAAAACCCTTCACAAACGAGGCTATCACGTCCGGAGTTCTATGGCTTTTAGGGCAAATGAGTAGGAAACGGCCCGTGACACCACATAGTTTGTCGGAACGAGGCCATATTTCGCACGTGCGTGGTCCCTGGGATGGGAAGCAAGGCACCGGGAGCGGATTTCCAATCCGACCCATGGGTGATGGTTTTTTCATTTTCGGGGTGCCAAAACGGGTTTTTTTGTGAAGCAGCTACATGGGACGCATTTTAGTATTACGCGAGACCTCCGCGTAGTGGTAGGACACCGCCTCCGCACCATATATCACATGGCATATGTACGCGCTAGCTATCTGGGAATTCATGCGGCTTCCTGCGGTGTCCCGCCGAATCCGCTGGAAAGTGACATGATTTGAACTAGGGGTACACTTTCCGTCGCTCAATAAATTCCGGGAAAAATGTTTTTAGTTCTAGGACATATCACTTTATGTGTGAATTTTTTTCCGTTTAGCGCGATGGTAAACGGGGGCACCAGCGCGCCCGGTACGGCCATACCACATCTCCGTGGGGGCCCGTTTTGGTCAAATGGCAATTTAAACGAAGTCAGAAAATCCCGCGGAGCCGCATGGCGTCATTTTATGTGTCCTAGTAACCACTCCAAAAGTCGGAATTAGGATACGACAATTATTTTGGAAAACCCTTCACAAACAGGGCTATCACGTCCGGAGTTCTATGGCTTTTAGGGCAAATGAGTAGGAAATGGCCCGTGACACCACATAGTTTGTCGGAACGAGGCCATATTTGGCACGTGCGTGGTCCCTGGGATGGGAAGCAAGGCCCCGGGAGCGGATTTCCAATCCGACCCATGGGTGATGGTTTTTTCATTTTCGGGGTGCCAAAACGGGTTTTTTTGTGAAGCAGCCTACATGGGATGCATTTTAGTATTACGCGAGACCTCCGCGTAGTGGTAGGACACCGCCTCCGCACCATATATCACATGGCATATGTACGCGCTAGCTATCCGGGAATTCATGCGGCTTCTCGCGGTGTCCCGCCGAATCCGCTGGAAAGTGACATGATTTGAACTAGGGGTACACTTTCCATCGCTCAATAAATTCTGGGAAAAATGTTTTTAGTTCTAGGACATATTACTTTATGTGTGAATTTTTTTCCGTTTAGCGCGATGGTAAACGGGGGCACCAGCGCGCCCGGTACGGCCATACCGCATCTCCGTGGGGGCCCGTTTTGGTCAAATGGCAATTTAAACGAAGTCAGAAAATCCCGCGGAGCCGCATGGCGTCATTTTATGTGTCCTAGTAACCACTCCAAAAGTCGGAATTAGGATACGGCAATTATTTTGGAAACCCTTCACAAACAGGGCTATCACGTCCGGAGTTCTATGGCTTTTAGGGCAAATGAGTAGGAAACGGCCCGTGACACCACATAGTTTGTCGGAACGAGGCCATATTTGGCACGTGCGTGGTCCCTGGGATGGGAAGCAAGGCCCCGGGAGCGGATTTCCAATCCGACCCATGGGTGATGGTTTTTTCATTTTCGGGGTGCTAAAACGGTTTTTTTTTGTGAAGCAGCTACATGGGACGCATTTTAGTATTACACTAGACCTCCGCCTAGTGGTAGGACACCGCCTCCGCACCATATATCACATGCCATATGTACGCGCTAGCTATCTGAGAATCCATGCGGCTTCCTGTGGTGTCCCGCCGAATCCGCTGGAAACTGACCGAATTTGAACTAGGGGTACACTTTCCATCGCTCAATAAATTCCGCAAAAAATGTTTTTAGGTCTATAACACATCACTTTATGTGCTAATTTTTGTCCGTTTAGCGTATTGGCGAACGGTGCACCAACCCGCCCGATACGGCCATTTCGCATCTCCCGAGGGGGCCGTTTTGGCCACATGGCAAATTGGGCGTCATATTTAGATTCCTCTGATTTTTAGGTTCAAATGATCATATGGATATTATATTTAGATTCCTCTCATTTTTCTGATCGATTTAGACATATTATTTGTGGAATATCGATTTTCCGATTTAAAGATATTAATTGTTTCATATTAAATAGAAAAAGACCAAAAAATAAAATCATTTTATTGTTATTTAAATTCAATATTATTAATCATTGTTACTTATATATTCATTATTGTTTACTTAAGTAATTGTTTGGAATTCAAAAAGAATGAGTTGTGACATCACGGTCCAAGGGTTAATAGGGTTGATAGGCTATTATTATCAGCAAGGAGTCAATTCTTTAAGGGAAGCTCATCCGAATGGAACCAAGAAGTTAAGCGTGCTGAGGTTGGAGTAGTGTGAGGATGGGTGACCGATTGGGAAGTTTAGCCATGATTGTAATTTGACCTAAGATTAAGTGTACTTAGAGTTAAAAGTGTATGGGTGAAAGATAAACAAGTAAAAAAAGGAAAAAAAATGGTGTAAAAAAATTAAAAATTTAAAAAATTTAAAACTCTATGCCTAGGGCTTTGCCGTCGGCATATACATTTTTTTTATTTTTTTTTCGGATTTTGTTTTTGAACTTTTTTTTGAAAAAAAGAAAATTCAAATTTGTAAAATTTGTGTGCCGACGGTTTTGCCGTCGGCATAGCATGCTACGCCGAGGGCCGGGCAACGCCGACGGCAATATTGTCTATGCCGAGGGACCTAAACGCCGACGCCATACGCCGAGGGCCAGACGTGGCTACGCCGAGGGCAGCTGGCCGTCGGCGTATGCGTCCATTCCTGTAGTGAGTGGGGCTCAATGTTCTTCCCGCCCAGCGCCGGTGCCGATGAGGAGAAGTACTACGGCTCGGAGTGGTCGGAGGAGGAGAAGAGCAAGGGACTCAACGCCCGCAGCGTCAAGTTCGCCGAGAACAGCCGCTCAGAGCGCGGCAGGCGCAACGCCATTATCGCCAAGGCCGCCACGCGGCCCAATGACACCAACCAAAATGTATAAGCAACTCATGAGTAATTTGGTTCGTTTCAGCAATGCTGGATTGAAATGTGCCGAAAAAGAACGATGATATGTCTTGGTCGATTAGCAATGTCTATATTATCTTCATGAAGATCCTTTCTTTTCTCATCAAAGATCGTCTTTTCAGAAAACAAGATTAATTTTACTGTCACCATATTTTTGCACTATAAAATTTCGTGTATCTATATAATCCATCGAGAGAGGACTTTTAGAGCAGGTGCTTGGTGCGCACCCCTATCTGAACTATCTATACTGCATCAAGATCCGTGCTAGCTCTTTTTTACTGCTCTCAAACAACAACTCATTTTTGTATCTCTCAAACCACATAATCCTTGAACTTGAAATTTTGCAGATTATTTAAACATAACAACTAGAATATGGGTAAAATATTTTGGATTTCTTTGTCATTATGTGTATATATATATCAAGAATTTATTTTGAATTTGAAATAATTTAAAATTCAAATTTGCACAAAAAATTCCGAACTATTTTTACCCATTCTATTTTTTATTTTGTGTGACTTGCAAAAAATCTAATTATGAGCATATGTGTATCAGCCCTCATCACAAAAAATCTAATTAGAGAGATATGGAAAAGAAAAGGTAAAAAAAAGTGTGGGTGCGTGGAGCACACCTGCTCCCTTACACATTCACCCCATTTACATATGGTATAAACCCATCTGTTGGAAATTATGAGCATATGTGTATCAGCCCTCATCACAAAACTAGGAAACATGTATTTTACAACAAGGAATATACCCAAAACTACCTCAGTTATGGATGCAAGTGGTCCGTTGTTAACGTACCCTCTACCTTTTTTATTCAAAAATTTAATAACTTGACGATGTCATGGGCAAAAGCTAGTACCCCCTCGGTCCCATTCAACTTGTCTGAGATTTGTCTTAATTCGAACTTTCGTGAAATGGAGGAATTATATTTTTTTGGATTAAATATGGTAGAAGGTACCATAATAATGGATCATTTGGATCACTACCTACAATGGAATAAGGGTTGCATGTGGTGAATTTCAGGTCCTTGTTTAACCGTTGACATAAAAGAGGCTTGACATGGCATAGTCTATGCAGGTCCAGTCCTGACATTTTTTTTAGATAAAAGGCATAATAATGCCCGACTTTAAATTAATAAAGCCCTTAGGTTCACACATATTTTGGTACATGATGCGGCATACAGCTTAGCCAAAAGGGGGTGAAACGGGGTACAACACAGAACACAGGACAGCATCAGGGGGGGCAGCAGCACTGATCTAGGCGAGCGAGAGCTACTGGATCTTCTTTAGCTTGTAGTTCCTGGTCTCACGGTGGCGTACAGCTCCCTCAGCTTGTTTTCCATCCACCGGAGTCCCTCCTGGTCGCTTGGTTTTGCCTTGACGGTCCAGAGCTGTAAGAAGATATCAGTTTTGAAAATCACATTAGCGGGATGATTAATAACTTTTTTCTCAATGGTAAGTTTATTGCGAATGTTCCAAAGAGCCCAAGATTGAGCCAGAAAGAGGAACCACAGGAGTCTACGGGCCCTTCCCGCAAGGCTAGCTAAGATGGCATGGAATTGTGGAAAATTCCTTGGCTCTAATTATAATCTAAAATCTTTCGAATGGCGCACCAAACGAATTTAGCCAGAGAGCAAGAAAAGAAGATGTGCCCAACATCTTCGACGGCTCCGCAGAGCGAACAGTTTCCCGTGGCCGGACCATGCCTTGTCACTATCTGTTGGCTAGACGGTAGTCTATCTAATATGAGCTGCCAAGCAAAAATCTTGATCTTAAGGGGCACTTTAGCTTCTCAAACATCCTTGTGGAATGTCACTGACGCCCCTTGCGACAGTTTGGCATACAGTGATTGCACCGAGAACTTGCCCGATGGTTCAAGGTGCCAGAGGATCTTGTCTTTACCGATTGTGAGGGCAATGGTATCCGTGAGCGCACCTAGCTCGATCCACTGTCTCCTTCCCTCCGGATTGAGCGAGCGACGGAAGGTAATGTTCAAGAGGACGGTAGCTACCGAATGAGTCTGGTTTTCGCAAATATTGAAGAGATTGGGGAAGATCTCTTTGAGGGGGCGATCACGGATCCACCAGTCCACAAGCACGTTCGCCGCCCATCACTGATAACGTGTTTCGCCCCCAACTTGAAGAACTGTTTTATTTTATGCAAACTTTTCCAAAATTGCGAGCCACCTTGCCCGGAACCCTCAAACAAGTTGTCGGCATCCCGGTATTTGGCTCTGATGATTCTGGCCCAGATGGTGTTGTCTTCTTGGTAGAGTTTCCAAACCCACTTGAAAAGCAAAGCTATGTGATACGTCTCCGACGTATCGATAATTTCTTATGTTCCATGCCACATTATTGATGTTATCTACATGTTTTATGCACACTTTATGTCATACTAGTGCATTTTCTGGAACTAACCTATTAACAAGATGCCGAAGTGCCAGTTGCTGTTTTCTGCTGTTTTTGGTTTCAGAAATCCTAGTAAGGAAATATTCTCGGAATTGGACGAAATCAAAGCCCAGGGGCCTATTTTTCCACGAAGCTTCCGTAAGTCCGAAGACGAAACGAAGAGGGGCCACGAGGCAGCCGGAGCATAGGGCGGCGCGGCCCCGCCCCGGCCGCGCGGCCCTATGGTCTGGGCACCTCGCGCCGCCTCTTGACCTACCCCTTCGCCTACTTAAAGCCTCCGTGACGAAACCCCCAGTACCGAGAACCACGATACGGAAAACCTTCCAGAGACGCCGCCGCCGCCGATCCCATCTCGGGGGATCCAGGAGATCGCCTCCGGCACCCTGCCGGAGAGGGGAATCATCTCCCGGAGGACTCTACGCCGCCATGGTCGCCTCCGGTGTGATGTGTGAGTAGTCTACCCCTGGACTATGGGTCCATAGCGAGTAGCTAGATGGTTGTCTTCTCCCCATTGTGCTATCATTGTCGGATCTTGTGAGCTGCCTAACATGATCAAGATCATCTATCCGTAATTCTATATGTTGCGTTTGTTGGGATCCGATGAATAGAGAATACTTGTTATGTTGATTATCAAAGTTATGCTTATGTGTTGTTTATGATCTTGCATGCTCTCCGTTACTAGTAGATGCTTTGGCCAAGTAGATGCTTGTAACTCCAAGAGGGAGTACTTATGCTCGATAGTGGGTTCATGCCCGCATTGACACCGGGACGAAGTGACGTAAAGTTCTAAGGTTGTGTTGTGCTCGTTGCCACTAGGGATAAAACATTAGTGCTATGTTCAAGGATGTAGTCACTAGTTACATCACGCACCATACTTAATGCAATTGTCTCGTTGTTAGCAACTTAATACCGGAGGGGGTTCGGATGATAACCTCGAAGGTGGACTTTTTAGGCATAGATGCAGCTTGGATGGCGGTCTATGTACTTTGTCGTAATGCCCAATTAAATCTCACTATACTCATCATGATATGTATGTGCATTGTCATGCTCTCTTTATTTGTCAATTGCCCAACTCGTAATTTGTTCACCCAACATGCTGTTCGTCTTATGGGAGAGACACCTCTAGTGAACTGTGGACCCCGGTCCAATTCTCTTTATCGAAATACAATCTACCGCAATACTTGTTCTACTCGTTTTCTCGCAAACAATCATCTTCCACACCATACGGTTAATCCTTTGTTACAGCAAGCCGGTGAGATTGACAACCTCACTCGTTTCGTTGGGGCAAAGTACTTTGGTTGTGTTGTGCAGGTTCCACGTTGGCGCCGGAATCCCCGGTGTTGCGCCGCACTACATCTCGCCGCCATCAACCTTCAACGTGCTTCTTGGCTCCTCCTGGTTCGATAAACCTTGGTTTCTTTCCGAGGGAAAACTTGCTGCCGTGCGCATCATACCTTCCTCTTGGGGTTGCCCAACGAACGTGTGAAATACACGCCATCAAGCATAAATTTCCGGCGCCGTTGTCGGGGAGATCAAGACACGCCGCAAGGGGAGTCTCCACTTCTCAATCTCTTTACTTTGTTTTTGTCTTGCTTAGTTTTATTTACTACTTTGTTTGCTGCACTAAATTAAAATACAAAAAAATTAGTTGCTAGTTTTACTTTATTTGCTATCTTGTTTGCTATATCGAAAACACAAAAAAATTAGTTTACTTGCATTTACTTTATCTAGTTTGCTTTATTTACTACTGCCGAAATGAGTAATCCCGAAGTTGAAGTTCGTTCATTTAAGCAACAAGGGGGAGAATGTTTAAAAGATGCTTGGTATAGAATTAGTGATGCCCATAATAGGTGCACTAAGAAACACTCCACCACTATCCTACTCAGGAATTTTTATGTTGGTATCTCTAGCTGGAATAGATATGTTCTTGATTGTCTCGCGGAGGTAACTTTCTAGGTGCTCCCGCTTTAGAAGCTAGCTGCATTATTGAGAGTTTATTTGGAACACCACCTGTTAATGAAACTAAAAGTGAAACCTCCCTTGAGGATGTTATGAAAAAATTGGAAACCATAGAGAAAAATTGTAGTGTTGAAACTAAATTGGAAATATTACTTGATAATACTCGATAAACTTGATAAAATCCTAGGAAGAATTAACGAAAGAATTGCTACTCTAGAAACTTGTGCTATCCATGATAATCAAACCCATAGAATTGGTAAACTTGAAGGAGCTATGGGAAAATTGGGTTCAACTTTTTCTTCTCTTAAATTTAATGAGAAAGCTTATGTGGGTAAGGAGCAAAAATTCATGTATGTCTCTAAGGTTCCTAAACCAAAGAATTACTATAGGCCTAAAATTGACAAAACTCCCAACACCGCTGGTTATGATGTTGATGCTTCATCTCTCGATGTTACTTGATACACACTTTCTGCGCCTAGCTGAAAGGCGTTAAAGAAAAGCGCTTATGGGAGACAACCCATGTTTTTACCTACAGTACTTTGTTTTTATTTTGTGTCTTGGAAGTTGTTTACTACTGTAGCAACCTCTCCTTATCTTAGTTTTGAGTTTTGTTGTGCCAAGTTAAGCCGTTGATAGAAAAGTAAGTACTAGATTTGGATTACTGCACAGTTCCAGATTTCTTTGCTGTCACGAATCTGGGTCCACCTCCCTGTAGGTAACTCAGAAAATTATGCCAATTTACGTGCATGATCCTCAGATATGTATGCAACTTTCATTCAATTTGAGCATTTTCATTTGAGAAAGTCTGGTGCCATTTTAAAATTCGTCAATACGAACTGTTCTGTTTTGACAGATTCTGCCTTTTATTTCGCATTGCCTCTTTCGCTATGTTGGATGAATTTCTTTAATCCACTAATGTCCAGTAGCATTATGCAATGTCCAGAAGTGTTAAGAATGATTGTGTCACCTCTGAATATGTCAATTTATATTGTGCACTAACCCTCTAATGAGTTGTTTCGAGTTTGGTGTGGAGGAAGTTTTCAAGGATCAAGAGAGGAGTATGATGCAACATGATTAAGGAGAGTGAAAGCTCTAAGCTTGGGGATGCACCCGGTGGTTCACCCCTGCATATATCAAGAAGACTCAAGCGTCTAAGCTTGGGGATGCCCAAGGCATCCCCTTCTTCATCGACAACATTATCAGGTTCCTCCCCGAAACTATATTTTTATTCCATCACATCTTATGTGCTTTTTCTTGGAGCGTCTGTTTGTTTGTTTTTGTTTTTGTTTTGTTTGAATAAAATGGATCCTAGCATTCACTTTATGGGAGAGATACACGCTCCGCTGTAGCATATGGACAAATATGTCCTTGGTTTCTACTCATAGTATTCATGGCGAAGTTTCTCCTTCGTTAAATTGTTATATGGTTGGAATTGGAAAATGATACATGTAGTAATTGCTATAAATGTCTTGGGTAATGTGATACTTGGCAATTGTTGTGCTCATGTTTAAGCTCTTGCATCATATGCTTTGCACCCATTAATGAAGAAATACATAGAGCATGCTAAAATTTGGTTTGCATATTTGGTTTCTCTAAGGTCTAGATAATTTCTAGTATTGAGTTTGAACAACAAGGAAGACGGTGTAGAGTCTTATAATGTTTTCAATATGTCTTTTATGTGAGTTTTGCTGCACCGGTTCATCCTTGTGTTTGTTTCAAATAAGCCTTGCTAGCCTAAACCTTGTATCGAGAGGGATACTTCTCATGCATCCAAAATACTTGAGCCAACCACTATGCCATTTGTGTCCACCATACCTACCTATACTACATGGTATTTTTCCGCCATTCCAAAGTAAATTGCTTGAGTGCTACCTTTAAAATTCCATCATTCACCTTTGCAATATATAGCTCATGGGACAAATAGCTTAAAAACTATTGTGGTATTGAATATGTAATTATGCACTTTATCTCTTATTAAGTTGCTTGTTGTGCGATAACCATGTTTACTGGGGAACGCCATCAACTCATTGTTGAATTTCATGTGAGTTGCTATGCATGTTCGTCTTGTCTCAAGTAAGGGCGATCTACACCGAGTTGAATGGTTTGAGCATGCATATTGTGAGAGAAGAACATTGGGCCGCTAACTAAAGCCATGATTCATGGTGGAAGTTTCAGTTTTGGACAAATATCCTCAAGTCTCTAATGAGAAAAGAATTAATTGTTGTTGAATGCTTAAAGCATTAAAAGAGGAGTCCATTATCTCGTTGTCTATGTTGTCCCGGTATGGATGTCTAAGTTGAGAATAATCAAAAGCGAGAAATCCAAATGCGAGCTTTCTCCTTAGACCTTTGTACAAGGCGGCATAGAGGTACCCCTTTGTGAAACTTGGTTAAAGCATATGTATTGCGGTGATAATCCAGGTAGTCCAAGCTAATTAGGACAAGGTGCGGGCACTATTGGTACACTATGCATGAGGCTTGCAACTTATAAGATATAATTTACATGATGCATATGCTTTATTACTACCGTTGACAAAATTGTTTCATGTTTTCAAAATCAAAGCTCTAGCACAAATATAGCAATCGATGCTTTTCCTCTATGAGGACCATTCTTTTACTTTCAATGTTGAGTCAGTTCACCTATTTCTATCCACCTCAAGAAGCAAACACTTGTGTGAACCGTGCATTGATTCCTACATACTTGCTTATTGCACTTATTATATTACTCTATGTTGACAATATCCATGAGATATACATGTTACAAGTTGAAAGCAACCGCTGAAACTTAATCTTCTTTTGTGTTGCTTCAATACCTTTACTTTGAATTATTGCTTTATGAGTTAACTCTTATGCAAGACTTATTGATGCTTGTCTTGAAGTGCTATTCATGAAAAGTCTTTGCTATATGATTCACTTGTTTACTCATGTCATACATATTGTTTTGATCGCTGCATTCACTACATATGCTTTACAAATAGTATGATCAAGATTATGATGGCATGTCACTCCGTAAATTATCCGTGTTATCGTTTTACCTGCTCGGGACGAGCAGAACTAAGCTTGGGGATGCTGATACGTCTCCGACGTATCGATAATTTCTTATGTTCCATGCCACATTATTGATGTTATCTACATGTTTTATGCACACTTTATGTCATACTAGTGCATTTTCTGGAACTAACCTATTAACAAGATGCCGAAGTGCCGCTTGTCTGTTTTCTGCTGTTTTTGGTTTCGAAATCCTAGTAAGGAAATATTCTCGGAATTGGACGAAATCAAAGCCCGTGGGCCTATTTTTCCACGAAGCTTCCGTAAGTCCGAAGACGAAACGAAGAGGGGCCACGAGGCAGCCGGAGCATAGGGCGGCGCGGCCCCCGCCTGGCCGCGCGGCCCTATGGTCTGGGCACCTCGCGCCGCCTCTTGACCTACCCCTTCGCCTACTTAAAGCCTCCGTGACGAAACCCCCAGTACCGAGAACCACGATACGGAAAACCTTCCAGAGACGCCGCCGCCGCCGATCCCATCTCGGGGGATCCAGGAGATCGCCTCCGGCACCCGGCCGGAGAGGGGAATCATCTCCCGGAGGACTCTACGCCGCCATGGTCGCCTCCGGTGTGATGTGTGAGTAGTCTACCCCTCGGACTATGGGTCCATAGCAGTAGCTAGATGGTTGTCTTCTCCCCATTGTGCTATCATTGTCGGATCTTGTGAGCTGCCTAACATGATCAAGATCATCTATCCGTAATTCTATATGTTGCGTTTGTTGGGATCCGATGAATAGAGAATACTTGTTATGTTGATTATCAAAGTTATGCTTATGTGTTGTTTATGATCTTGCATGCTCTCCGTTACTAGTAGATGCTTTGGCCAAGTAGATGCTTGTAACTCCAAGAGGGAGTACTTATGCTCGATAGTGGGTTCATGCCCGCATTGACACACGGGACAATGACGATGAAAGTTCTAAGGTTGTGTTGTGTCTGTTGCCACTAGGGATAAAACATTAGTGCTATGTTCAAGGATGTAGTCACTAGTTACATTACGCACCATACTTAATGCAATTGTCCGTTGTTAGCAACTTAATACTGGAGGGGTTCGGATGATAACCTCGAAGGTGGACTTTTTAGGCATAGATGCAGCTTGGATGGCGGTCTATGTACTTTGTCGTAATGCCCAATTAAATCTCACTATACTCATCATGATATGTATGTGCATTGTCATGCTCTCTTTATTTGTCAATTGCCCAACCGTAATTTGTTCACCCAACATGCTGTTCGTCTTATGGGAGAGACACCTCTAGTGAACTGTGGACCCCGGTCCAATTCTCTTTACTCGAAATACAATCTATCGCAATACTTGTTCTACTCGTTTTCCGCAAACAATCATCTTCCACACAATACGGTTAATCCTTTGTTACAGAGCAAGCCGGTGAGATTGACAACCTCACTCGTTTCGTTGGGGCAAAGTACTTTGGTTGTGTTGTGCAGGTTCCACGTTGGCGCCGAATCCCCGGTGTTGCGCCGCACTACATCTCGCCGCCATCAACCTTCAACGTGCTTCTTGGCTCCTCCTGGTTCGATAAACCTTGGTTTCTTTCTGAGGGAAAACTTGCTGCTGTGCGCATCATACCTTCCTCTTGGGGTTGCCCAACGAACGTGTGAAATACACGCCATCACTATGCTCATCTTTTTGGAGTTAAGCAGACCTAATCCTCCCGTGAATTTTGGGCGGCAGACCGTTGGCCAATTTACCATGTGGTACTTGCGCTTAGTGCCAGTTCCTTCCCAAAAGAACTTTGCTCGATGAGAGTCGAATCTAGCATGAATCCTGTCATGCAACAGAAAAAGGCCCATAGCAAAGATGGGGATGCTATCGAGACACGCATTAGATAGAATAAGTCTTCCTCCCGAAGTAAGGAGCTTGCTCAGCCACGGTTCAATTCTTCAGGCAAGCTTTCTCACCAAGAACAACCATTGTTCGAGGCGGAGTTTCCTATCCGATATAGGTAAGCCAAGGTACATAAATGGGAAGGATCCGCGTTTACAGTTGAATTTGTTCGCAACTCTTTGTTGCTCTTCAAGCGATTGCCCCATCACGATAACTTCACTCTTGTGGTAGTTTATCTTTAATCCAGATATATCTTCGAAGTCCTAACATTTCGAGGGCGCAATGAGGTTTTCTAGTGGCATGTCCACATGAGAGCCGGCGACGGTATATCAGTAACATATGAATAATTAGACGCGTATTGTTTATTTTGTTTAGATCACACCTTCTAGTTATTTTCGGGCGATCGTCTGTCTTTTGCAATAGACTATTGATGGGCGATCGATCTTCTACCTTTTGATGGGCGTTCGATCTTGTACCTTTTGCAATAGCTAGAACAATTGATCGTGACAATTCAGTGCACATTGCAACGAATTCTCCCAATACCGGTGGATTTTTGCAATTTAGACGAATAGCGGTGATTTTGCGAACTTGGCGCTAGCTGTAATGTGGTGTTTTTTTTCTGGAATTAACACCCCGAAATCGAGAAGAGACGGCATGGATATTCGTGTGCAGTTTGATAGACTAAACAGTGCACACTACAAGAAATGTGATTAGCCCCAAGAGTAATCTCCGTTGCTAAAACTATGCCTTGCACTTAGTACCTATCTGCTACCACCACTAAATTCGTTGCTATTAATTGTTATTTGTTAGGAGACAGGAGGTACCCTTGCTGAAAAGTACTATTAGCAAGGTGATAAATGCGCCCTTGCAAAAGTGTAGCATCTCCAAGGAAAACTAACCAGCCGTTGGGGCAGCTGGTGCTAGTCTACTTAAGTGCAAATAAATTATTCAGCTTTTATTTGTGCGGAAGGAATCAATACCACGCATCAGTTTTTCTCAAAGTTTTGGGTAATATGTATTTTTAGAGATGCACATAAATTTATTTATACTAAAGTAAATGGGTCAAGTGAAATAGAAAAACTATCAAAAATTATCACGACCATTTTGGATTGAAGTATAAAATAATAGGCTATTGATTACTGAATTTCTAGCTAGCAGATTACCCCTGTTTGACCAGGCAAACGTTATCTTCCCACTCCCAGCAAACTCGGTGAGTTATTCAGAAAAAAAAAACTGGGTGAAATACAGAGCTTCTTCCACCATCCGAGAGAAAAGGAGACTGAAATTTTCTTTATTCCCTCCGATCTCCAAATTTCTGGTTAATCTCCCTCTTCCCCGTTCCCGCGAATTTCTAATTATTCCTCCACGCCACTGCCCCACAATCCCATCTCCCCCACTCACGGGTTCTTCTCCGCTGCTGCCATTTTTCGCATCCCATATTGGGGATTTCTTCATCCACGCCATAGCTCCTCCCCCTCCATCCTTAACCACGATCAATTTGGAGTCCAGCGCCTCAGTCGCGGTAGAACGTCCACCAGCCGCCGTCGGATCCAAGCGCGTCGGCTACATCGCTTCCCCTGCTCGTGCACGACCTGATGCCCGTCGCCGGCCGGCCGACCGCAAGCAAAGAAATTCTAGGTTAGACATTATCTCAGATATTGCAGACAATATCTTCCCCTTGGTCTATAGTAATATACATGCTTCTAGTTGTTTTGTTGTTCACCTCAGTAGGCATTTTGTACGAACTCCCAGTGATTGTATTGTATGCATACATGATGTGGGTGATTCGGTAGTTTTTACATGTTATAATCGTCCTTATGTACTAGAGAGTACCATGAGAAACTGAATTTGATAATTTAACATGCTCTGACTGTCTGACATATTATGCAACTTGGTTCTGCTGAACGTTGGTGGAATTTAGATGGTAGTAATGATCTATATCCACGTGCTAGCACATCTTTTAGTTTAGAGTTATTACTGGAACCGTAGACAAATGAAAGCATTTATCCGATAAAGCGTAAGATCATTAACTGGCATGCCAAGAAAAATGCAAGTAAAAGGAGATGATACAACCACTGATATGTACTGTACAAGAAAGTAGTTCAGTATGATACTAACACTTCTTTTCATAATCCCTTTACTGTACAAGGAAGTAGTTCAGTATGATACGTTGTTCACTTTAGGATTTTATACACCATATTTATAAGTGATTTTCATTCATGCAACAAGTAGTGGTGCATCCTTTCGACTGAGATACCATGTGCAGGCTTGTATTTTCAGAGAGTGAGTAGCATAATAAGTACTTAGACATTCCTACTGTGATCTTTGCAATAATTTTAATTAGAATTTATATAGAGAATCTCCCTATGTTGATATGCTCATATTTTCGAAATTCGTATTTATATTATTATTTGATCAAATTAGTAATGATAAAAAATTATATCTCGAGCAGTAGATTAGGATATGATGTCTTATGATGATGGAAGAAATAGATCAACCATACATCTAGTTGTTTAAAGAATCTGCTCGATATTAGTTTAATTTTGATATTCTCATCATTTGTTGGGGGAATCTCTTTGATCATCTAAGGCCAAGTATAGAGGCAACCAAAACTTGCATGTTGGCTCAACTTGTCAGTGGGTAATCCATGGCTGAAGACCGCAGTTGGATGTACAAAAGGGTGGTAAATGGATACATCTCAGATGAATATCTGCAGGGCGTGAAAAGGTTTATGTCACATGCTCAGTCAAGTTTAGAAGGTCAAGCTGAAAAGAGGATCCGATGCCCTTGTACAAAATGTAATAATGGACAACTGCATGACAGGCGTGTAGTCCAAATGCACCTGTGCAACAAAGGTTTCACTGAGAATTATCATGTATGGAATAGACATGGTGAGCATGAAGCGACTGATGGTGAGACCCCTGAAGTTGGCACAGACAATGAAACAGATGGAGGTGGTAATACCTATGGAGATTTTGATCATATGGATGAGATGGTGTTGGATGCTGCTGGGCCTAATTTTGACCAAAACATGCAAGAGCCACCAAATGCTGAGGCATCATCATTTTTTCATATGTTAGAAGCAGCAGACAAACCACTTTGGGAGAATTGTCAGAAACACACTCAATTGTCAGCTGTAACTCGTTTGTTATCGGTAAAATCTGAACACAATGTATCTGTTTCTTGCTTTGATGGGTTTATCAAGGCATTCAACGAAATGCTACCTCAAGGTGCAAATCTACTGGGAAGTTTTTACAAGTGCAAGAAGGTGGTTGAGGCTTTAGGCATGCCTGTCCAAAAGATTGATGTATGTAAGAATGATTGTATGTTATACTACAAGGAGCACTCTAACAGAAGGAAATGCATCACTTGTAATGAGCCTCGATATGCTGAAGGGGATGCATTGCCTGAGAATAAGAAGGGAACACCACAGAAGGTTCTCCGCTACCCCCCTATCATTCCACGGCTGCAAAGACTGTACATGTCAGAAAGCACTGCAAAACACATGACATACCACAAGGAGGGACTTGAATCAGAGAAACGTAACAATGAAAAAAAAAAGAAAAAGTTAGCTCATCCAACCGACACCGAAGCATGGAAGGAAGTTGATAAAAAATACCCCGATTTTGCAAAGGATCCAAGAAATGTGCGCCTAGGATTGTCGACCGATGGGTTTACACCTTTCAATCACACAAAGATCCAGCTACTCTTGTTGGCCCGTTTTCATTGTTCCATATAATCTGCCCCCAGCATTATGCATGAAGCAACAAAATATTTTTCTGAACATGGTTATACCAGGTCCAAAGCACCCTGGAAAAAACATAGATGTGTTCTTCCGTCCATTGATAGATGAACTTCTACAACTTTGGACAGAGGGGGTTTGGACATATGACCGCTCTAGGAATCAAAACTTTTTAATGAAAGCTGCTCTCATTGGTACTGTAAGTGATTTTCCAGCATATGGGATGTTGGCTGGCTGGAGCACACATGGAAAATTGGCATGCCCAATTTGCATGGAGGATATAAAGTCATTTAGGCTTGAAGCTGGAGGTAAGCCATGTTGGTTTGATTGCCAGAGACGCTTCCTACCAAAGAGGCACCCTTTTCGACGTGAAAAAAAGAAATTCACAAAGGATAGAGAAGAGAAAGATGGCCCACCAACTTATCGCTCGTCATTGGATGTGTACAAGCGGGTCAAGTCTTTTCCTCAAATCACATTTGGTACCAAGGTAGGAAACCAAGAGATTGAAGGATTCAAGGAGACACATAATTGGGTGAAGAGATCTATATTTTGGGAGTTGCCTTATTGGCCTGATCTGCTTATACGACACAACCTTGATGTGATGCACATTGAAAAAAATGTGTTCGACAATGGTATGTGAATGAACCTATTGAATGCTTCAACACATGCACAAGTGCTAACATTCAAGAGAAAATGTCAAGTCACAAATTGTATGAGTCCTTGGCATATAAGTTCTTGAGTTATAGATCCAGTTTTGTTTGATCAAATCGAAAGGTCTCATTATTCATAAGTTTTGGAATCATTTATAATGAAGTTTATTTTGAAAGTGGAAGTTGACATACATTCTTGTATCCCTTTTTGTAAGTCTAAAGTACATCATGTTATTCTGCTACAGGATGGATTCAATACACATGAAGACCAACGACCACAATCTGAAAGATCTCAGGAGAATGATGATCCTTGGGATTTCTAGGATGTGCTATCAATCTGGAGCATCATAGTGATGTGATGATCAAGAAACCCGAGATATATGTATTATATAGTTACTAGATTAGCCAGTATGGACCTATTTACCATGTTAAATTATCATTTCTTCTCTTGTGTAATCCATCAATGACCAAAGTGTGTTGACATGGCCAAGGAAAAAAAAATGCTAAAAGTGAGATTATTTATTGGTTAAATGATTGTTTACATACACTGTGCCTACATGATACGTGAAGCTGAATCCTAGTGCGTGCTAAATAAAAGTAGATTAAAATATTCAGTTACCCATAATTAAATAATATGGAATATGGAACCTCGATAAATTAATAATAAAAATAATAAATAAATGCATTCCCAGTCCTTCCTATAGGAAATATGATTAATATTTAATTAATTAGTCAAATGAATCTGTTTACGTACAGGGGTCCTTGAGAATAGTAGCATTCTATGTGGCAACCGAGACAATTCATCACCAAGAACAACCCTTGCAATTATGTCCTTGCAGAACTTGTCCCCAACGAGATCGTTGTAGATAGTAGCATCTGCTACGCTATTAACTCCAAGGCAGCAATTGCAAGAGTACCCCTTTGCTATTAGCATCCCCAAGGATTTTCCTAACACCCCCAACGCATACATTTTCTTGGGAATTCTTACGTTTGTTGTAGTGGCATGACCCGAATTAAAAAGTTTCAATTGACATGAGTTAGTACGGAAAATTACTAAAATGCACTTACAACAAAAACTTAGGAGAGGTGGACCGAAGCGCAGGTCTTACAATAATACATCTCTAGCACCTGTATATCCGTCGCTTCGGACCTATCAGGGTTGCTGAGCTAAGTCTATGAATTATGACAAGGTTTGATTATCATGAATAAGTGCAGTGCATAATTACTTCTACGCCATGATGTACTTATATTTTTGTTAATTCTTTGATAAAACCATGTTGGCTTATTTTGCTGCTATATTTAGTCCGTTGATTGCAACAACACTATAGGAGTTGACTATTCAGGCTGTCAAAAAAGCTCCAGATCGTGAGCTGTCAAGATTGCATCATAGTTTAGATCACCTCGAGATCATTGGCGAAAATGACTCCACTACGAGCATCTTTTGCAGCTTGATTGAAAAATCAAAAGCTATTTTCTTAGGGACTTCCTCAACTGTGGTCTCATGCACCCACAAACTAGAGATTAATTAGAAATTAATCAATCAAAGTGCTTTCCATGCTAATAATTTGCCAGTAGAATAAGAGAAATTGTAGAGAAGAAGCACTTCTGTTTTGCAATCTTGACATGCCAAAAAAATCTAATTTTAAATAATGAATTTTTGGATGACAGCTTAATTCGGTTAGCGGTCTGCGAAGAGTGTCGAGCATCTCGTCATACATAATCTTGTGTTCGGCCCTCCACTCATCGAGGTAGGCCTTGAGCTCGGGAGTCATGGTGAGATATGGGATGGGAAAAAATGGGGAAAATTGGAGAAGGGGATGACTGCCTCATGTTAACAGCCAATTGCTCAATTCACTTAAATCAGTCATAGATATAGGAATTCACTAGCTACATAGAGGAACATCGATTTTTTAAACAATAATATGTTTTTTAATACTTGTTTCGCTGAGTGGATCCTATTTTTGTAATTTCTCCAAAACAAGTATTATTTCTGAAATTTAATAAAAAAATATATTATTTTAAAAAAATCACCAGAGGAACAAGCATGAAAGGAGATGGGGAATCAGAGCCGAGGTGGGAGAAGAAGCCGTTGTTGTTTTGGTCCTGATCCTTCTGGCTGTTCGTTGCATCTCTTTGTGCAGTTGTAATTGTCGATGCGCAGCTGGCAGGGAGCTGGGCCAAGCCATTCATGGTGAGCCCATGTCTCCGACGAGAGGATGGCAATGCAAGGTTCCTAACACACCTCCGTAATTTTACCCCGGAACCTTCAGGCTTCAGTGTCACAACAATGCACATACAAGCCATAATTAATTTAGAAGCCCTACTGCACAGTCAACTGCCGTCAGATCTTTCACTGTAATCTGCGTTTTTTTAAAATGCATTTTCTTATATATTTCCCTAGAATGATTCCCTTGCCACTGGATGCCCTTGTACTACAAAAACTTAAAGAACTGTGTCATCTTTCGTATTTGGCAAGATCATTGGATTGCCAGGAAATGGAACCTGCGGCCTATGACGATTCATTCGAGTTGCAGGACAGATCGAAGCAACAACAGGTCAGCCGAATGAAGATCTCGAGACTTTCTTTCCTTTTGATATAGCTGCAGTTCTCTGTTTTACGTACCATGGCCTAGAGGAGATGGAATGAAGAGAAGACGGCCATATAAACTGTCAGTCATCAAATCTTCCTACCGTAAACTGATGCGCTTAACAGTTCTAATTGGTAATCTGATGGCAGCAACAAGCACAAGACATAGCCAACCGACTGCGTCCTCTTCATCCCTCCATTCTCCTGCCTCTCTACAAATACGAGCCCATGGTCAAAAGCCGTGTGCGGTATGGGCATGATCACATATCATAATCTTCGTTGTTCCATTTACACCGGTACTAGGACCATGCCGGCCATCGTCTTTATCATTTCACGTAGTTCTGAAGACGGTACCGCGCTGCATGTTGGCGTCTATGATGGCGTTGCCATTGACATGGTTGTGAAGATGGTGGCCCGCTGCACGCTAGTGTCCCTGATGTGGTTGCCTTTGTCACCTTCATTCTGGCAAGAGGGTTCAGTTTGATGACAAACTAACGGTTCAATCTAAAACTAATTTTAGTTAAAACTAAACTTGGCAATTCTATTTTATGAGCCGTTGTTAGGATATTTTTTGGACTCGTGGCTTGTAGAAACCGTCTCTATCATGATATCAATATAGATATTCACGTCGAGAATATGCGGAGTCATCTTGGGGCATATGGACCAAAGTTTCTCAAGAAACAAGTTAGCCGACTTGTCTGAAAGTAACCTACCATTAGCAAATAGCATAATAAAGTACAGACACACAATATACATATACATATAATTGGTGTGAATAATTATGTAGATGATGATTTTTTTTCATCTTTTCACGCTTTCTTAAAATTAAACCAAATTGGTTGAGCGATATGTCGCAAACCCAAATTACAGAAATCATATAATGCAGCAAAATAGAATCACAATTTTTGTGTATTTATAATAATATATCAGCTGTATGATTGAAACTTAAATTTTGTATTCTAACATTTTTTTAAAATATTTGTATTACTAGCACTGTAATAAGATTAATTCCATAAAAAGTTGATTTTGTTGCAATTTTTTGTAATAAAGTAAAGGTATTCAGTATAAATAGTAGAAGATTATCAGGAGAATTTCATGAGTTTGATTTCTAGAAATAGTGGTACCAACCGTTTAATTTTGGATGACCATTTTTTCTAGCAATCACAAATAAAGACACAATCAGTGCATGCCAAGATTGCTTTACATTGATGTTTTGTAAGGGAATGTTGATACTTTAGTACTTAAGTGTGGTGAAATGTTATAATTACGGGTGATGTAAGCATTTAGCTGTTAAATATCACATATACTTTTCTTCAAGAAACATTGTCATTACTGCCATTAGTTGTTGAAGTTGTGGACACTTTTTACTCGAGAGGATCATCAAGATGTAGAAAATCGAATTACGGGTCACTATCTAAAAAAACACTTGTGAAGATTCTCTATGTCTCTATATGTATGCAAGGTCACTAATCATGATTATCTAAGGAAACAAATCATAATTATCTATGTGAATGGTTTAGCAACTTACTAAGTCAGTATATAAGGAAACTAATCATCCAAATTTGCTTGCCAATATTTATCTTTCTGTGAAACCCCATGTAACTACGGAAACAAATCACCCAAATTTGATGGTACCAGATAATTCTATTTTTAGTAGAGCAGCTAACTTCGTATTTGACGGGAGTAGCTAATTTGACGGCACCGCTCCTTCTTCAGCGAGGAATTGCCGGTCAAAATGTTTCGAGTCACTCCGTGAGTGGGCTGCAAACTGATGAGCTTTCGTGGACCTGATCGAGGCCACTTAAGCCCAACTATGAACTAAGCCTGGGACTAGATCAGCAATTATGATGGGCCTATTTGGTATTGTAGACGGGTCCACCTAAAACCATGACGTTATGGATTAGATGGAGCGACCCGGACGTTTGGAACATGGGGACGCGCGAGGATGACATCGAGACCAATGATTCACTCTTTGAGATCTGAATTTAATATAGCGCTCACTTAATACGAAAGAGTTACAAATTCTATACGTGCAAAATACAAACGGCAATTAATAGGAGATGTTTAATGCACTGACACCTTTGCCTGCGTTGCTGAACAACCTGATTGCTACATTAATTGGGGGCAGTGAGATTACATGTTAATGATGCATTAATTTCTCGTTGCATGCATCCACTTTCCCCCTGCTGCGGTTACATGAATCAGTATAAAACTCAAGGAATTTCAGATTTTTTTTCTTCGAGGAATTCTTAAGAAATAATATGCTAATTACTCTGCTGGGAACAAATTCGATTTGTACATTAAAATATATTTTCTGAAAATGAGCCATTTTTACACGTTCTTAAAAACTTATCGAGTTAATTTTATAATTAGAAAATGAGCCATTTTTTGGCATCGAACATAGGCGTACATAACTTTTACATGCCTAAACAAAAGTGGTTAGGGAAATTAAAGTGAGTGACTAGTAGTAGGAGTAGTACTCATTAGAGAGTACTCCCCCTCATGAAATTTAATGGCTGTGACCAGAGGGTCAGGTGGCTAGTAGCACTGGAGTAGCTCGCTAGCCCCAGCAACCCGGGTTCGAGTCTCGAGCCCGCGGTTGTTTCTCGCAGCTCCCTCCTTCTATAAAAATATGCCTTGGGTGCTAGAGCCCATAGGTCTCGTTTTTTTTCGAAATTTAATGGCTGGGCATTAAATGGTGATATTTAGACCGGGATCTTTATTGTTTGGAAAAACACTAAACAGTGGTTCTAATCGATGTTAATTGAAGCTTGAAAATTGTATTGTTCTAATCATATGGTCTAAAAAAATAAACATCCTTAACAAGAAAATATTCTTACCATTCATGATCATCTTATTGTTTGATAAGTTTAAACTACAAGCATCAATAAGATGAAGCACATGCATAAAAAATGCATTATTATGTTCATACTTAAGAAAAAATATTTGCTTACCAAAAAATAGTCCTTACTGTTCATGACCAAATTATTTTCGATAAGATCTGAATTAGAGGCATCAATTTAATTAAGCATCAACTTTTGCTGGGCAGGTTGTCCTCTGAAGTTAATGGGGCATGTCGGGTGTCAGCTTGTCTGCCAGCATTAATTTCTGAACTTATGGAATACAGCAATACAAGGTTAGCTAATGTCTGATACTTAATTAAAATACATGTGATGCTAGACACGTGGTGGTCTTTAATTGGATGTGTTTTCATCCTCGGGAGGACCCGGGTTCCGTTTGGTGTTTCCGTTAGATGGAGCAGCTAAAAGCGAGCAAAGAAATAGGACGGCCATCTTGCTCCGCCTAACTCCACGGCAGTGGTGGGAGGTGCTATACACCACCCTGATCGGTGCGAACCAGGTGCCGCACCCTCCAGGGTGGGTGTTGGGCCAGCCCAGTCCGTCATTTTTTTTTTCATTTTTCGGTTTTTGTTCTTTTTTGTTGCTTCTTTTTTCTTTCTTTTTTGCGTTTTTTAAAATTCAAAATTTAATCTGATTTTTTATGGAAAACTAATTTTTTTAAAATCTAAAACTTTTGAAATTTGAACGCTTTTTAATTTCTATATTTTTTCAAAATCTAAAACTTTTAAAATTTAAAATTATTTTCTCCTCGATCTTTTATTTTTTATATGAACAATTTTCAATTTGAACAATTTTAGAATTTGAATAAATTTTATATTTGAACAATTTTTGAATTTGAACAGTTTTTATATTTAAACAATTTTCGAATATCAATAATTCTCAAATTTGAACCAAAATAAAAATATAAATAAAAAATAAAAGAAAATAGAATAGAAAACAGAAAAACAAATAAAACAAAAAATAGAAAAGAGAAAACAAAAAAGCTAAATGGGCCAGGCCCATTACCCGACCAGGGTGTGCCGTGTGACCTGATCGGTATATAGGACTGGCCGCGGTGAGAGAATCTCCACTCGTCTCCCCGACGAGGCCCCCGAGCGACGTTTTTCCCATCCGGACGGCGAAATTCGGCCCAGTCGCGCCCCCGGTTCCTCGATTTCGTCCGGGTTTGGCCCTTCATTCATCCGGCTGTTGGAGATATGCCCAAGAGGCAATAATAAAGTAGTTATTATATATCTTTATGTTTATGATAAATGTTTATATACCATGCTATAATTGTATTAACCGAAACATTGATACATGTGTGTTATGTAAACAACAAGGAGTCCCTAGTAAGCCTCTTGTATAACTAGCTTGTTGATTAATTGATGATCATAGTTTCATGATCATGAACATTGGATGTTATTAATAACAAGGTTATGTCATTATGTGAATGATGTAATGGACACACCCAATTAAGCGTAGCATAAGATCACGTCATTAAGTTTATTTGCTATAAGCTTTCGATACATAGTTACCTAGTCCTTTCGACCGTGAGATCATATAAATCACTTTTGCCGGAAGGGTACTTTGATTACATCAAACGCCACTGCGTAAATGGGTGGTTATAAAGGTGGGATTAGCTATTCGGAAAGTATGAGTTGAGGCATATGGATTAACAGTGGGATTTGTCCATCCCGATGACGGATAGATGTACTCTGGGCCCTCTCGGTGGAATGTCGTCTAATTAGCTTGCAAGCATATGAATGGTTCATAAGAGACAACATACCACGGTACGAGTAAAGAGTACCTGTCAGGAGACGAGGTTGAACGAGGTATATAGATACCGATGATCAAACCTCGGACAAGTAAAATATCGCGTGACAAAGGGAATCGGTATCGTATGTAAATGGTTCATTCGATCACTAAGTCATCGTTGAATATGTGGGAGCCATTATGGATCTCCAGATCCCGCTATTGGTTATTGATCGAAGAGAAGTCTCAACCATGTCTTCATAGTTTGCGAACCGTAGGGTGACACACTTAAGGTTTGATGCCGTTTAAGTAGATATGGAATATGGAATGGAGTTCGAAGTTTTGTTCGGAGTCTCGGATGGGATCCAGGACATCACGAGGAGTTCAGGAATGGTCCGGAGAATAAGATTCATATATAGGAAGTCATTTTATAAGTTTGAAAATGATCCGGTGCATTTATGGAAGGTTCTAGAAAAGTCCGGATGAAATCACTATGGAAGGCGGAGTCCCGGAGGGACTCCACTAGCATGGCCGGCCAACCCTAAGGGGGAGGAGTCCCAGGTGGACTCCACCTAAGGTGCCCCCCCCCCCAAGGAAAGGGTGGGAGTCCCACCTTGAGTAGGAGTCCCACCTTGGGTAGGTTTCCCACCTATGGCAAGTTTTGAGTTGGGGTCTTATTCGAAGACTTGGAGTCCAACTCTTGGGGGCTTCCACCTATATAATGAGGAGCAAGGGGAGGGGGCCGGTGATACGTCTCCGACGTATCGATAATTTCTTATGTTCCATGCTACATTATTGATGATATCTACATGTTTTATACACATTATATGTCGTATTTATGCATTTTCCAGCACTAACCTATTAACAAGATGCCGAAGAGCCGCTTGTCGTTTTCTACCGTTTTTGGTTTCGAAATCCTACAAAGGAAATATTCTCGGAATTGGACGAAATCAACGCCCAGTGGTCCTATTTTGCCACGAAGCTTCCGAAGACCGAAAGGGAAACGAAGTGAGGCGACGAGGCGGCGACACGCCGGGCGGCGCGGCCCACCTCCCGGCCACGCGGCCCCGTTGTGTGGGCCCCTCGCGTCGCCTCTTGACCTACCCTTCCGCCTACTTAAAGCCTCCGTCGCGAAACCCCCGCACCGAGAGCCACGATACGGAAAACCCATCGAGACGCCGCCGCCGCCAATCCCATCTCGGGGGATTCTGGAGATCACCTCCGGCACCCCGCCGGAGAGGGGAATCATCTCCCGCAGGACTCTTCACCGCCATGATTGCCTCCGGAGTGATGAGTGAGTAGTTCACCCCCGGACTATGGGTCCATAGCAGTAGCTAGATGGTTGTCTTCTCCTCATGTGCTTCATTGTTGGATCTTGTGAGCTGCCTAACATGATCAAGATCATCTATCTGTAATACTATATGTTGTGTTTGTCGGGATCCGATGGATAGAGAATACTATGTTATGGTGATTATCAATCTATTACCTATGTGTTGTCGTTAGCCGTTTGGGAGGGTCCAAACCCTAATTTTCTACGACAATTCTGGTCATAAAGGTCATATTTTCCTTACTTGAATTGGTCATAGAGAGAACAATACGGTCCATGACCTTAGTTCTAGCCGATTACGACTAATTTAAATTGTCATGACTGCTAATTCCCAGCATCAAGATTTTTACCATCTCAAGATGCACACATGTGCACAATATAGAGTTATTTGAACAAACTATGCAGACTGTCATATAGAGGAGAGGGACTTCAGGATGGGCAAAGTGTTGGAACAAGCTTCGTTGCTGGATGGCAATTCAAAAGCACGCAACACATTCCACCTTAAGCCCAACTACATTTTTTTTTTGGCAAGAATTGGTGTTGCTTCGGCGCGGTAACGAATTGTGTCTTTCTACTTGCAATTGACCCTGAAAAGTTGTGGTGTTTTATATCTTAGAGGATGAACCACACTTTCATTCATAAGCGGTTTTTTATGATCTCTAAATATGAATTTTGTTTTGTAAATGTCACCTGTAAAACATATAGAAGCAAACATAGATATTTCACAAATATTTATGACACTATTATTTTGTACAAAAAATATTCTATGGCAAAAGATTTAGTTTTTACATATAATTCATCTCAAATTAGGCAAAGTTGTTATTGCAAAAAGTTTACCACTAGTACTATTCTTGTAGACAATAAACTACCGTTCTGAACAAACTCCATGGCAGCGCGGGGTGTCTGCGCGCGCGACTGAGATCCGGTGCCCCGACTGAGGCAGGGCACGGATGAACAGTACCGTGCCCTGCTGCCTTGGCCGTTGGATCGAAAATGAATAGACCAGATTTTGCACCGTAGCACGCACCGTGGATGTCACCGTAGTAGGTACTGTGGACGATGCACTGTAGCAAATATACTGTAGCATACGCACTGTAGATGTCCCCTGTAGCATGCGCCTGTTCACGTTCATCCAGCCATCGGTTCTCGATCCAACGGCCAGAAAAGGCAGTAGGGCACGATACTGTTCATCCGTGCCCTGCCTCAGTCGGGGCACCGGATCTCTGCGCGCGTATCGAATTTCCAGTTCCAAGCGCGGTTCATTTTACCCATCCCAAGACACAACACAACCCTATCCGCCGCCACGACCCACCCGGCCCTCGTTCACCCAAGCTTTTGGGCCGGCGCTCCCGAGCTCGCCCTTCCTTCACCCCTACCACCACTCAGCGAGCGGAATGCTACTACTCTTGCCTCCTCGACCACGCTCTCTCCCGCTCTACGTTTACTAGATTTAGATGTGCGCCTTGGCGCACGACCCCGTGGAGCTCGTGTCAATGTTAATTTTTATAAGAACGATAAAAATAATTGTCAATAGAATAATACATCCGTTGCGCTTTACAAAATGATGTTGCTAGGTTGAAACTTGGATAAAGCACATACAACTACAAATATTAGCAGCAAAGCTGATATACAATCAGGGAAATAGAAGAACGTTCTATGAAAAGCAATAGAAGGTAGTAACAGCGAAAGCAACATCTACATAAGCAGCTCATGGACATTCTCCGGACATGGTCCGCAACAGCACAAAGGAAACATGGCCACAACAGGTACTTGCACTACCAAAAGGAAATACCACCGTAAATGAGAAGATAAAATTAGCCAGCAGTTAAAAGCGAGACAAATGAAAGAAATGTTAAGAGTTGGAGATTAATGCATGTTTGATAATAAAAAATACGACAGGTGTAACTCAGTTGCAGATTTAAGAGAAGTAGTTCTTTCTCATTCCCCCAAATGCTTTTCCAGACTTGTTAGCATGTCTCTTGTCCACTAAGATAGTTAAGATACACAATATTTAGCATTGTCTAGAGAACAAAGACCTACACCTCACTGATAAACAATTTTAAAACAGCTATACGTAGATAGTCCTCTTACTTATTCAAGGGTGTGAAAATGAACTTCGGTAGACCTTTCTTGCATCCATTGCTACATGATAGTTCCCCATATCCGAACCCGACAATACAAAATACAGTGATTATAAATTCGCTACCAAGTTGTGCAGAATCTAAGGCACTGCCAACCAGGGCAACCATTGAACACCTAGTTGAACTACGAACTCAGTTTTCGTGGACACATCCCTTCTAATAATGGTGGAATGCAGATGAAGTGTAACCTTATAAATCCAAGTAATGGCTGCTTGGCATAATTTAATTAGATACCGTGGAATTTTTTCAGTTCCATAAACTGGTGAATAAAAATGCTACATATTACTGATGGAGAAAACCTAAGCCTAAAAATTTGGTTGCCTCTGTGGCTAACATTTTCATCTTTCCATTAATTACAATTGAACCTACAAGCAGAGTAAAATTAGTTACAGTAAGAAACATGTACATGCGTGGTAATCTAATATACAAGCCAAGGTAAGGAAGACTGCTGTGTGACCTCGGCTGCAGAGTGTAGTAGAAAATGTTTAACACACACACACATAGATATATATATTTATAAATATATATATATAAATATATATATATATATAGGATAAATACTTCCTACCCCTGGGTGTAGTTACACCCATATCTAATATACTACCATACGGAAGTATATACCATACTTTACCGGTTTGAGTATGTACGTATACTATATCTAAGATACTCCAAACCAAGTTTGGTGAAAAAAATAAAAGTGAACCCATAGTTTGCACTATATATCCAAAATACATGCATATGTATACGTAAAAAATGAGTCTACGTAAAAAAATCTGCATACTTCCTACAAAGTAGTATGAAGTATATAAGAATATTTTAGTAGTATATATACTATTTTGTATGTGGTATATACATTTTTTTACGTACACTCTTTCTTTACATATAAATATGCATGTATTTCGGATATATAGTGCAAACCATGGGCTCATTTAAAAAAAATTCACCAAACTTGGTTTGGAGTATCTTAGATACGATATACGAACATACTCAAACCGATAAAGTATGGTATATACTTCCGTATGGTCGTATATGAGACATGGGTGTAGTTACACCCAGGAGTAGGAAGTATTTATCCTATATATATATATATATAGAGAGAGAGAGAGAGAACCTGAAAATTAGAGGCAGAGGAGGGCTGGCCGATATGTTGTTGGCCGCCATCTTCAGTGATGAAGACTGGAGAACTGCCTTGTCGTCCCGCGCTCCACCATGTATGTATAAATAAATGTTGCAAAAAATGCAAAGAAAAGTTTAAGTATACTTCAGATTTAAGCAGAAAAAGAAAAACAATCACACGAGTATTTGTTCCCAATATCAAGAAAAGGATATAATACCAATTAATATTTCATTCATCCCTGGACTATTTTGGCTACATCAAAGCGGTGTAAGTCACAACAACTACATCTGAAAACTGTGTGCAGAAATCGTACATGATCTAGAAGGTTACATGATTGTGAGTGAAAAAAAGAACCAAATATGAGAAATAAGCAGGTTCCCTTTTTTCCCTAGCCATCATGATCAACATAGTCTATAAATAGATGTACACTAAGCACAATTTATTCATCACCTCTGAAAGTCTATGCATTTATTTACTTCCCCACCTCTCTCTCTCTCTCAAAGTCTCACATCAGCACGACACTACCGACTGCCATTGTGTGATGACAGTATAACTGAAACCATGCGTGTTCATATGCCCATAATCTAAGAAGAGCATGGGAAGTCGTCCATGAAGGTATGAGCACCTGATGAAAAATGATACTTGGACTAAAAGTTCCCTTTCTTCATTTTCCCTTTCTTCATTCACATCAGAGAGAAAGGATATAATACCAATTAATATTTCATTCATCCCTGGACTATTTTGGCTACATCAAAGCGATGTAAGTCACAACAACTACATTTGAAAACTGCGTGCAGAAATCGTACATGACCTAGAAGGTTACATGATTGTGAGTAAAAAAAGAACCAAATATGAGAAATATGAGCCAAACCAAGAATTTGGTTCAGGTTTAGAGAAAACAAATATTAGAGAATCGATTAAATCTAGCACCGGATCACTTCGCAAAATATTATACAACTAACACTCAATTGTTCTGTGGAGAGTAGCAAAAGTAAGGAAGAAACAACAAGAGCTACATCTACATAAGCTACATGTGGACCTTGTTGCCGCACGAACTATTCTTAGCATTAAAACATACATCCAAGTATATTTTTATATAATAGTTTGAACCTGAAAAGTAATTTGACGTTTGAACTCTGAGGCTTGTAACTTAAGGCACCATATTGTCCGTGCAACAAATGCCATAATGGAAATGTTAGGTCTGCAACACCATTCATATTTATGGAGACCAATTAACACTTCTGAAGTTTTTACCGTAGACTCATTCTGCAAAAAGAAAATCCCTAAGACATTAAGTGTAACAAAAATGCATATAGACAAAGGATCAAACACCTTTTTCACACAGGAAAAAAGAAAAAGCATGCAAGATAAAAAATAAAATCTTATCATTAACTCTAGTGCCATTCTTAAGCACTGTCTCATTGTCGTTGCCAAGAATGCGTCCAAATAAGCTCACCAATAATATCTTAGAAGAAATTTCTAATTCTAGAAGCACAACAGATCCTCGTTGGATCCAAGGCCTTGACATGTAGGCCCTTCCCATTTTGTTCCAAGAGAGATAACGCCCAAGCTTAGCTATTCCGTATAGTACGTCGCAGGAACCCGATTTGATCTAAAAACAAAATTGGCATAAGCTGTATATGAGGTTATAATTAGTTAATACAAGTGGTGAAGAAATCCAATTATTTACGGTGCCTTACATCTAATGCGCTTGAGGCCCTTATCCGTGAAGAAAACCAATCAAGCACTGTCGAGCACCAACATCAAGCAATATGTGATGTACGCTCGTTGATCCATAGCTAGATGTTTAGATTCAATGCGTGTGAAGCCTTAATCCGTCAAGAAGACCAATCAGCACTACCGAGCACCAATATCAAACAATATGCGACGTACGGTCGTTGATCCATAGTCTGGCTGTTTAGATTCCGAATGAATAGGTAGAAGCTCTATCACTTGGTTCGGCAAAGGACCTGGCACACATGGTGTCCGGAAGGGTGGTTATTTGTCTTGGTTTAAATATAATAAGGTGTCGAACAAAATCAAGATAAACCCAATTGCTAATAGTAGTACCGTAAGCAGTGGGAAAATGTGAGGAGTCAAGCAATGTATCACCCAACTCATTAAGCCAACTTATCAAACCGTATGAAATATTTTGTATACAATATTATTAGGCTGAGCGCATTGCCTATTGTATTTCACTATCGGGACAGCTTGTTTGGGCGAGTATATTGGGTTTGCTTGGATAAAGTAGTTGCTTTGCAAAGGCAATCATTATTATCCGTTGACATAACTTGTTCAATTGCTATCGAAGTGGGTTAACACACAAAGCTTCTGATTTAATTACTATGACCGAATCTCGGAACATGGCCTTAAATTCACATTGCTTTGGAAGTAAAGTGCAGGAGATCATGCACATGAATTGCATCATAACATCAATCCCCACACAAAATTCTAAATATACATTGCTATTTAAAGCATGAGCTATAGGCGAAATACCTTTCAATTGATGAAGGACACAACAATTTGCTTCGTATCTCCCAAATCACTCCGGCCTTTATATCTGTAGTCACAAATCAAATGTGAGAAAATGTGATATCATAAAAGTCACTGGCCTTTATACCTATATAGGAACACGGGTGAATGAGCTGTAATAATACCAAGGCTTGTAATTTAGTAGTTTGAAAAGTTGAAACTTCGATATATATAAGGAAACAAAAACCGACTTAGTTATTCTAAGCAGCTCTCAAAAGATCTAATATCGGGCAACCAACGGGCAACCAGATAGAATAATTGTTCCAAAAGACAGCAGATAAGGATGAAATGATTTAATAAAAGTGAATTGCAGAAGACATGCCCAAGCATTTTTATTACAGACTTCTTTAAACTTCAGATATAATATATATTTACCATGATCAGTAGAATTTTACAGAAAGTACATGAAAGAAAACACCCTATGATTGCTTAATCGCTCATGAAAGTGGACAAGTCACAGAACAATGAGAGTTACAGGTGCATCTGAATATCAAAGGCTAGTTAGTAATTCAGCTTAGTGATGTTTTAGGACCTGGAAGAAGCTTGTCGGCCGGAACAAATCTGAAGCAAAGATTGCCGTAATCCGAGGACTAATTTGCCGATGTCTCGGGCGTAGAGTATGTCCTTAGCTAGTTAGTACTATGCAATCGGTGGAGAAGCTTTGGGTCTTAAACATGCAGCAGTTGAAGTAACAATAACAAGTAAAGCTAGAGGGCAAATACTTCAAGTATGCGAGCCGAAGATGCCGGTGGAGACATCACCAAAATGGTCCCATGACTACATACTACATCCTGAAGCTCTCATCCAGCACCTACCATATGACATTTTCATTGGCATAATGTTAGACAGGAAGTGCACTTAAATGAATTCCTTATGAATGGTGCTAGCTACAACTGAGACGAATCACATATGCATCGGCCAGGACATAAGGATAGGCAGTTCCCAAACATCGTACAGAACTACCGGTCCGCAAAGTGAACATTATTTGGTAAACAAAACAGAGATCACCACCAAGTGTCGTACACACACAATGAAGTGCTTATCCTTTCACTTGAAAATTAATCCAAAGTATCTTAAACATGTCAGTAAGAAAACATCTCTCATAAAACTTAATATAACTACATAAACTATTTAGTAGAAATGTGCGAAGCTCGAAACATGGAAGAACAATAATTTAGATATAGTTCAACCTTCATGACCTAGGAGTACATAGCTCCTTGCTTTAAGGTAATTAATAGTTACAGAGAGTCTATTGATGCTCACAACCAACCAGGTATTCCATTATGATGCATAGGTCGATCAAGAGAGAGAGCATGGGAATGACTGGACTTACCAACATATGGTAGGTGCCTAGGTGTGTTTAAATAGGCGAAAGTGACGACCTCGCCTCGCCGGGGCTAGGGAACAGAAGTTAAGTCAAAATTAAACCAATTAATTCAAAGTAGATAAGTTCAGATTAAATTTCAAGAATGGAAATGTTTCAAAAACCTTTTCATTGCATTAAGCGAGTGCATTTGAAATCATTTCTTTAGGAAGCAAGCTGATTATGATTTAAATACTTTATCACGAGAGTTCAGTTAAACAATCAAAATAACAATGGTTATCATCAAACAAATAATGTGGAGCAACAACACATACCTTCTTCAGGCTCCAAATCAGAAATTGTATGTAATTTGTATGAGATCGAGTGCCTCTTACAGGTCAAGGTAATTCATCCTCTAGCTGCAACAATAAATACATGAAACCAATATGCATGAATTAGGATACTTTAAGCATTCCAGTTTCATTTATAGCAAGATGAACTTCGAACGAAAATTACCTGAAGCCCAAGAGCCCATTTTCTCTCAACTGCAAAATCTTGCCTCAAGCCAAACGTTGGAGACATGCAGCCAGGCTTCAGGTGCAGAACTTGGTGTTTCATGTGAAACTTGAGAAAAAGATGAGCCTGGCAGGTTAAATGAAGCACTAGAAGTCACGAGCAGCACTCCTATTTCTCCTCCCTGAAACCTCTCTTCTTCCCCACTACTTCTTCATCCCTGGCTCCTCCCCTTCCTTCCGGATCTGATGAGCAGCAACACATCGGGGTGGGCCGGCACTGAGCACCACAAACCTCAAATCATCTGAGAGATAGATGGAGGGAACTCACCAAAACGAGCTAGCAGTTGCCGCTGCCCGGACGAATCGGCGCCTCCATCCTGATGGCTCCTCCAAGGTTGCCGGTGGGACTCCTTCTGCCGCCGACCAAGCTCCGGCCTAAGCCGCACCGCTATGGAGGACACCTCCTATGACCACAAATCGGAGGTGGGCGCTCCTCCTCGCATAGATCCGCCGTGGACGCCCTCCTGCTCAGCAAGCGCCGCCCCAACGCCCCCCTTCTGTGCATCCTGGCATGGTCGCCCGCTCGATCTGCCGATCCCCCTTCGTCTTCTTGCCAAGGGAGAGGAGGGAGGAGCAGGAGAGACGGGGTGGGATTGGGAGAGGAGGCGAAGCGTGAGGGGATTTGCCAAAGGAGGGAGAGGCCGTGCCGCCGTCCGCTGCCTCCTCTGCTCCTCTGCTCCACCCCGGACGCGCTTGCCCGCCTAGCCGTCGCACGTCGACCCAATCGCAGAGGAGGGCATGGCGAGGTGAAGCGCCGCTGCAGCCCGCGCTCCTCCGCGCCCTCCCGCCGACCACGCGCATCTTCCCGGCAGCTTGCTTCGCTCCACTCGATGCTCGCTCGCCCTCGCCGGTTCGGCGAGGGGATGTGGCGGCCGTGGATCGCGTGGTGGAGACTGGCCTAGGGTTTCTAGGGGAGAGAAATGGGACTGAGGATTGGGGAGAGAATGGGATCGGGGATTGGGTGGGCGGCGGACCCCTATGCCCGCGATGACACGCCCAACCAAAGCTGCCTCTCTCGCAGCGACCGACGAGTGGACCCGAACGATGGTGGGGCCCACGGGCAGCCTCAGCCGGGTAACACACAACAATTGCATGGATTTATCTAGCTGGTGGCCCAGCAGGAGAGCAGCGCGAGTGGAGATCTTTCCACGCGCGAGTGCGACGCGGCCGACCGAAGCCAACCTCACCCGCAGCTACTGACGGGTGGGCCCGAACGTTGGTGGGACCCTTGAGCAGCCTGAGGCGGGTAGGATACGTCCGTTGCATGGATTTATCTAGCAGATTCTGAGCCAACAATGAACGGCCGAGATTAGCTGATGGGAAGATCAAACGGTTCACGTTCGAGGATCGATGTGAAGCCCCCATGGGGGGGCAGCTATTATACCTTCAGATGGCTATCCCCCACCGCCACTTTGCCACGACCTTCCCCTACCACCGCGCGTCCTTCACCCCACCACCGCGCCGCCATGGTGTACTCTTCACTGCCTGGCCTCCGTCCCTCCTCCGTGTCTGATCTGGAGACAACGAGGCGCTGCCCTTCGTCGACGAGGATTTTAAGCTAGCCGTCCAGCGTGACCCGTGGATGGACGGCCTCGCCGTGGTCGGCGCGCGTGAGATCCCGCGGTGGACCAATCCAAGAAGCCGACGGATCTGACTGCGGGATCACCGGAGCTGGCCTCGGGGTCGCCGGATCTGGCCATGTGGTCGCCGGATCTGGCCATGTGGTCGCCGGACCACGACTTCACCCAGCCATGCCGCATCTCACTTTTACCCTTCTTCCACTCGGTTTTTTTCTTTCTTTCTAACTCCTTTTTCTCTCTTAATCTCTTTCTGCAGGTGGAACCCTGCAAGTATACGGCTTCTCAGACCTCGGCTACAGCGGATGGCGTAGCTTCATGGCCGGCACACAGGGCGACGCCGATGAGGATCTTGTACGCAGACTTCCCCATGAACGGCTCTACCTCAGGTAATTTTCTTGGTAATTTATGGATTTTTGGCCTTTGGGATATCACTAGATGTGCATGTGAATAGAAAATTTGTGCGTCTAGTATACTTTCACGACTGCCAGAACATACATAGCTACTAGGCGAGATGTCTCACATACCAAGCAAGGAGAGGTAGTCACGAAGCTAGCCATAAATTATATTACTAAATATTGTTTCACTAGGGTCGTTGTAATTTACTTGATATTGTGTGAACATGGTCTAATTTTTATTTTCTAGCGATTAGTATCAGTCTTTGCTACTGAAGTTTGATTAATCAATTCCACTATGTCTTGAATTAGCTTCACTATGTGATGAATCGACTCCACTATGTCTAGGAATTAGCTCCACTATGTGTTGGGGCAATTTATGTAGAATTTGATACACACAGTCAACATAGGGCTGGAGGCAGTATTGTTATTGCAGTGTGTTCTAGTGGTAAACCTCGCTGCTGTTTATCATTGCAGATGTTCTGATATTTTCTTGTACATAGCAATTATCAGCTCAAAGATCTCTCAATTGAATGCACTTATTTGTACACTTCTATTGTTACCTTCCAAGGTTGCATTATAATACAGATCTAGCTGCAGTATGTGGTGGTTAGTTTACTGCTAGTATGTTGAATTCAGATGATAATTTGTTTCTTACATAGACTTGTACTGTATTTCTTTGTACTTGAGTTTATAGTAGTTTGATAGGGTTCCTTGTTTCCGGGTGGTGTAGGAGGAGGCAACGTTCAAAAAAGTGTACTGATTGTGTTTGACTTGCAGTTTTATGCTTACTGATTGTGTTTTACTCGCATTTTTGTCCATATATGAACTAGAAGTGCACGATATACATGAGGATATAATCAAAAGGAGTTATCCTGCTCTTTCAGTTTTAGCATCTTTGCATGCATGGTTTTTTTTTATCAAAGGAGTATATCTATTGTAGCTGGGCTTATATATTGCATTGCTGGACCGATTGATTGATGCAGATATTTGTCTCAGTTGCTGAGTTGTAGTGCTTCTAATTGACGCAGGTGCACATGCGTGTTGCTTAGGATATATGGTCTGCTTCTGGACAGCAAGCGATTGGATTAGGTAAAGTCACTTCTGTAATGTCTTAGACACTATACATATGCTGATTACCTTTTCCTGTGTATGGTGTTTTTTACCTATTCCTATGTAAGCGATTTAGCATTGCCTATTTATAGAGAAGATTAGGGTGATGAGGTAGTAATTTAATCTGTATTGAAAAAATGGCAGTAATTAAACCTTGTGAGACATACTTACAAAATAATTTAAAGTAAAGTGTGAAGTGGTAAATTTAAGTGTAAATGATATGAGATAGAATGGTCCATCTGACCCCAATACACTTATAATTTGAAGGATAGACATGGACAAGGCTTCTCTTCTGTCTAAATTAGTTGTGCAATTACTTCACTAAGCCCAAATAAAGATTTTTGCAGCTTCTAACTTGCAAGAGGATTTATTATAGACCCACACAATAAATATATTGTACTGTCTTATGATCATGCTACATATTTTACTGATGTTTCCTGCTCAACCTCCTCTAATGCGCTGCATCTGTTGAAACTGGAATCTTGTTGTAGGAACCCGAAGATGGCGCTCTCATGTTTGGGACCCTTTGGCCTGATCTTCCGCCTAGGGCCAAGGGATACTACACTGGCCTTGACGTCTTCCGCAAGGAGGCCCAGAATTGTGTCTGCCTCCAGGGTAATATTACCTTCCTGTCTCTTCTGCATCCCATTTTTTTATGTATTGATAGTCGCTGTTTATCAATAATTTGCTATTTATCACGATAATTTCATATGCACATATAACTTAATGCTTTGTTCACCTGAGCTTCATTTTTTGTGAGTTTTGTGTAGTGATGCTTTAGTTCTTGTTGAGTTTAGTGTAAGCTGTAAGGAGGAACTTCATGTAAAATAAGCACCAAGTGCATGGCCACAGATGGTCAGTTGGTTGTTATGTGGTTTTGTATTTCTCGTAGCATCTTATATGCAACCGAGATTCTTTTGGCATTGTATCTTTTATGCAAACAGCCTATTTTGCCTGCTTCTGATCTTTCAGTGATGGTAAATGAAACAATTTATGCAGGTGATGGTCCTGGTTCGTGAAGGACTCAATCATAGCATGCCAAGGTAACTAAATCAGTAACTGAACATATGTAGTATTTGCTCTTTTGTAGTCGTGTTTGCGCAGCATGTGAACAATCAACTGAATCACCCCATTTACTTGTCCTTGCAACTGCATAAAGTATACAAACGTAGGAAGGGGTCTAAACGAGATATTCTGTTGTCAAGCTGCTGTAGTGCTTATGGTGAGGCCATCTGATTGCTCACCTCTCTGTATCTATGTCTTATGTGCAGTCCATCTACAACAATTTTCTTCCACCAGAGGCATAATTGATGTGCTCTTGTATCTGAAATACGGTGCAGACTGTTTTTAAGTTCAGAAAAATGCGCAGAAAGAAAAACACTTGAATTATCTTGCTGCCATTTGACACCGTCCTTTTTTTGAAGTTTGTGGTGAATTAGCTTCCTGCCATTTTAACTCTCTTTTTTGTCTTAATGTCATTTATCTGTTGGAAAATAGTTGAGGATGTGAACGCTTTGGAGGCAGCTGCTGTGACAAAGGATAAAAAGATGCCTGAAGAATGAAGATAGTGCAGCACCGTTTCAGTTGATATGGTCTGCATGTTTTGCTGCCTGTGTATAACTGTTATTGAATTTTGTTCTAAACGTGCTGTTGTAAACTCTTTTGAATTTGTGTTGTGAGTCTGTAACTACCTCTGTTCTGATTTTTTTTGGAATGAATCATTTCTGGAATCAATTTGATTGAATATTCTTGATAAAAAGTGTAAACGAGTGAAAAATCTATTGCGAACCATTTCTACGTGGAACCTGACAACTAGGAGCAATCTGACTAGTGTAACCATTGTGTGCAAAAGAGAAAACTGAACCTGTAGTGCCAAAATGGTCGTGGCCTAAAAATAAAAGAGCTTAAATATTGGGCTTGGCCCATGTAACCGAAAAAATGAATGGAAAAAAAATATATATAGGCTGAATTGTTGGCCTAGGCCCATCTAAAGCATTGAACTGGACTGGGCTGATTTCGATGCACGACCATTTGGTTTGGTCACCGATCTGCCACGTAGGATTTGCCACGTTGGATCTGACTTGGATAGCGCAGGCCAGCCCGTGACCAACATTTTGGTCATAGAATCTACGACCATCCATTTTGGTCGTAGAGGATTACGACCATTTAAATAAGAAGGTCGCCGTGCGCCGTCAGTGACGCTCAACTGGCGACCAACAGTTATTGGTCACGGCGTGGTCATAGATGGCGGACAACGACCTTTCAGCGACCAATATGGAGGGTCGCAAGTCACCAGATTTCTTGTAGTGGCTCTCCGTTATTAGTAGAGGCTCTGGCCAAGTTTTTGCTCTTAACTCCAAGAGGGAGTATTTATGCTCGATAGTGGGTTCATGCCTCCATTAAATCTGGGACAGTGACAGAAAGTTCTAAGGTTGTGGATGTCCTGTTGCCACTAGGGATAAAACATTGATGCTATGTCTAAGGATGTAGTTATTGATTACATTACGCACCATACTTAATGCAATTGTCCGTTGTTTTGCAACTTAATACTGGAAGGGGTTCGGATGATAACTTCGAAGGTGGACTTTTTAGGCATAGATGCATGCTCGGATAGCGGTCTATGTACTTTGTCGTAATGCCCAATTAAATCTCACAATATTTATCATATCATGTATGTGCATTGTTATGCCCTCTCTATTTGTCAATTGCCCGATCGTAATTTGTTCACCCAACATGCTTTTATCTTATGGGAGAGACACCTCTAGTGAACTGTGGACCCCGGTCCTATTCTTTACATCGCATACAATCTATCGCAATACTTGTTTTACTTGTTTTCTACAAACAATCATCTTCCACACAATACGGTTAATCCTTTGTTACAGACAAGCCGGTGAGATTGACAACCTCACTTGTTTCGTTGGGGCAAAGTACTTTGGTTGTGTTGTGCGAGTTCCACGTTGGCGCCGGAATCCCTGGTGTTGCGCCGCATTACATTCCTCCGCCATCAACCTTCAACGTGCTTCTTGGCTCCTCCTGGTTCGATTAAACCTTGGTTTCTTTCTGAGGGAAAACTTGCTACTGTGCACATCATACCTTCCTCTTGGGGTTCCCAACGAACGTGTGAGTTACACGCCATCAAGCCTGTTTTCTGGCGCCGTTGCCGGGGAGATCAAGACACGCTGCAAGGGGAGTCTCCACAATCCAATCTCTTTACTTTGTTTTTGTCTTGCTTTACTTTATTTACTATTTTGTTTGCTGCACCTAAACATAACACAAAAAAATTAGTTGCTAGCTTTACTTTATTTACTGTCTTGTTTGCGTTCTCTATATCAAAAACAGAAAAAAATTAGTTACTTGCATTTACTTTATCTAGTTTGCGTTATTTACTACTGCTAAAATGAATACCCCTGAAAATACTAAGTTGTGTGACTTCACAAACACAAATAATAATGATTTCCTATGCACACCTATTGCTCCACCTGCTACTACAACAGAATTCTTTGAAATTAAACCTGCTTTACTGAATCTTGTCATGAGAGAGCAATTTTCTCGGTGTTAGTTCCGATGATGCTTGCTGCCCATCTTAATAATTTTGTTGAACTATGTGAAATGCAAAAGTATAAGGATGTAGATGGTGATATTATTAAATTGAAATTGTTTCCTTTCTCATTAAGAGGAAGAGCTAAAGATTGGTTGCTATCTTTGCCTAAGAATAGTATTGATTCATGGACTAAATGCAAGGATGCTTTTATTGGTAGATATTATCCTCCCGCTAAAATTATATCTTTGAGAAGTAGCATAATGAATTTTAAGCAATTAGATAATGAACATGTTGCTCAAGCATGGGAGAGAATGAAATCTTTGGTAAAGAATTGCCCAACCCATGGACTGACTACTTGGATGATCATCCAAACCTTCTATGCAGGACTAAAATTTTCTTCGCGGAACCTATTGGATTCAGCTGCTGGAGGTACCTTTATGTCCATCACTTTGGGGGCGGCTACAAAGCTTCTTGATAATATGATGATCAATTACTCTGAATGGCACACGGAAAGAGCTCCACAAGGTAAGAAGGTAAATTCTGTTGAAGAAACCTCCTCCTTGAGTGATAAGATTGATGTGATTATGTCTATGCTTGTGAATGGTAGATCTAATGTTGATCCTAATAATGTTCCTTTAGCTTCATTGGTTGCTCAAGAAGAAAATGTTGATGTGAATTTCATTAAAAATAATAATTTCAACAACAATGCTTATAGGAACAATTCTGGTAATAACTATAGGCCATATCCTTCTGCTAATGGTAATGGTTATGGTAATTCTTATGAGAATTCTTACAACAATAATAGGAGTGTACCCTCTGGTCTTGAAGCTATGCTTAAAGAATTTATTAGTACACAAACTGCTTTTAACAAATCTGTTGAGGAAAAGCTTGATAAAATTGATATTCTTGCTTCTAAGGTTGATAGACTTGCCTCTGATGTTGATCTTTTAAAATCGAAAGTTATGCCTAATATGGATATTGAAAATAAAATTGTTACTACAGCAAATGCCATCCAAGTTAGAATTAATGAGAATATAAGATTAATGGCTGAATTGCGTGCTAGGTGGGATAGAGAAGAAAATGAAAAACTAGCTAAAGAGAATAATGTAGCTAAAGTTTGGACTATTACCACCACAAGTAATGTTGATTCCTCACATGTTGCTGCACCTCCTACTATCAATGGTAAAATAATTGGTGTTGGCAATGTTTCTACTCCTAGTGCAAAGCGTACAAAACTGCCTGAAATTGCTAAAACCGCTGAAACTCGCTCGTGATAAAACTCGCTGAAATTTTTTCCAACATTGGGGATGATGATCCCATTGCTGTAGCTCATAATGATTTAGACTTTGATGATTGTCACATCTCTGAAGTTATAAAGTTCTTACAAAAGCTTGCTAAAAGTCCTAATGCTAGTGCTATAAATTTGGCCTTTACAAAACATATTACAAATGCTCTCATAAAAGCTAGAGAAGATAAACTAAAACTTGAAACTTCTATTCCTAGGAAGTTAGAAGATGGTTGGGAGCCCATCATTAAGATGAGGGTCAATGATTTTGATTGTAATGCTTTATGTGATCTTGGTGCAAGTATTTCGTTATGCCTAAGAAAGTCTATGATATGCTTGACTTGCCACCATTGAAAAATTGTTATTTGGATGTTAATCTCGTTGATAATGCTAAAAAGAAACCTTTGGGGAGAGTTGATAATGTTCATATTATGGTTAACAATAACCTTGTCCCCGTTGATTTTGTTATCTTGGATATTGAATGCAATGCATCTTGTCCCATTATATTGGGAAGACCTTTTCTTCGAACCGTTGGTGCTACTATTGATATGAAGGAAGGTAATATTAAATATCAATTTCCTCTCAAGAAAGGTATGGAACACTTCCCTAGAAAAAGAATGAAGTTACCTTATGATTCTATTATTAGAGCAAATTATGATGTTGATGCTTCATCTCTTGATAATACTTGATTTACACTTTCGCGCCTAGCCGAAAGGCGTTAAAGAAAAGCGCTTATGGGAGACAACCCATTGTTTTTACTACAGTACTTTGTTTTATATTTGAGTCTTGGAAGTTGTTTACTACTGTAGCAATCTCTCCTTATCATGTTTTTGTGCCAAGTAAAGTCGTTGATAGTAAGGTTCATACTAGATTTGGATTACTCGCAGCAGAATCGCATTTCTTTGCTATCACGAATCTGGGCCTAATTCTCTGTAGGTAACTCAGAAAATTATGCCAATTTACGTGAGTGATCCTCGGATATGTACGCAACTTTCATTAAATTTTGGCATTTTCATTTGAGCAAGTCTCGGTGCCACTTTAAAATTCGTCTTTACGAACTGTTCTGTTTTGACAGATTCTGCCTTTTATTTCGCATTGCCTCTTTTGCTATGTTGGATGAATTTCTTTGATCCATTAATGTCCAAGTAGCTTTATGCAATGTCCGAAGTGTTAATAATGATTGTGTCACCTCTGAACATGTAAACTTTTATTGTGCACTAACCCTCTAATGAGTTGTTTCGAGTTTGGTGTGGAGGAAGTTTTCAAGGATCAAGAGAGGAGTATGATATACTATGATCAAGAGGAGTGAAAGCTCTAAGCTTGGGGATGCCCCGGTGGTTCACCCCTGCATATTCTAAGAAGACTCAAGTGTCTAAGCTTGGGGATGCCCAAGGCATCCCCTTCTTCATCGACAACATCATCGAGTTCCTCCCCCGAAACTATATTTTTATTCAGTCACATCTTATGTACTTTGCTTGGAGCGTCGGTTTGTTTTTGTTTTCATTTTTGTTTGAATAAAATGGATCCTAGCATTCACTGTGTGGGAGAGAGACACGCTCCGCTGTTGCATATGGACAAATATGTCCTTAGGCTTTACTCATAATGTTCAAGGCGAAGGTTGAATCTTCTTCGTTAAATTGTTATATGGTTGAAATGGGAAATGCTACATGTAGTAATTCTAAAATGTCTTGGATAATTTGATACTTGGCAATTGTTGTGCTCATGTTTAAGCTCTTGCATCATATACTTTGCACCCATTAATGAAGAAACACGTAGAGCTTGCTAAAATTTGGTTTGCATATTTGGTCTCTCTAAAGTCTAGATAATTTCTAGTATTGAGTTTTGAACAACAAGGAAGACGGTATAGAGTCTTATAATGTTTACAATATGTCTTTTATGTGAGTTTTGCTGCACCGGTTCATCCTTGTGTTTGTTTCAAATAAACCTTGCTAGCCTAAACCTTGTATCGAGAGGGAATACTTCTCATGCATCCAAAATCCTTGAGCCAACCACTATGCCATTTGTGTCCACCATACCTACCTACTACATGGTATTTCTCCGCCATTCCAAAGTAAATTGCTTGAGTGCTACCTTTAAATTCCATCATTCGCCTTGCAATATATAGCTCATGGGACAAAATAGCCTTAAAAACTATTGTGGTATTGAATATGTACTTATGCACTTTATCTCTTATTAAGTTGTTTGTTGTGCGATAACCATGCTTCTGGGGACGCCATCAACTACTCTTTGTTGAATATCATGTGAGTTGCTATGCATGTTCGTCTTGTCTGAAGTAAGAGAGATCTACCACCTTAATGGTTAGAGCATGCATATTGTTAGAGAAGAACATTGGGCCGCTAACTAAAGCCATGAATCATGGTGGAAGTTTCAGTTTTGGACATATATCCTCAATCTCATATGAGAACACTAATTGTTGCCACATGCTTATGCATTAAAGAGGAGTCCATTATCTGTTGTCCATGTTGTCCCGGTATGGATGTCTAAGTTGAGAATAATCAAAAGCGAGAAATCCAAAATGCGAGCTTTCTCCTTAGACCTTTGTACAGGCGGCATGGAGGTACCCCATTGTGACACTTGGTTAAAACATGTGTATTGCGATGATCCGGTAGTCCAAGCTAATTAGGACAAGGTGCGGGCACTATTTGTACACTATGCATGAGGCTTGCAACTTGTAAGATATAATTTACATAACTCATATGCTTTATTACTACCGTTGACAAAATTGTTTCATGTTTTCAAAATAAAAGCTCTAGCACAAATATAGCAATCGATGCTTTCCTCTTTGAAGGACCTTTCTTTTACTTTTATGTTGAGTCAGTTCACCTATTTCTCTCCACCTCAAGAAGCAAACACTTGTGTGAACTGTGCATTGATTCCTACATACTTGCATATTGCACTTGTTATATTACCTTACATTGACACTATCCATGAGATATACATGTTATAAGTTGAAAGCAACCGCTGAAACTTAATCTTCATTTGTGTTGCTTCAATACCTTTACTTTAATTTATTGCTTTATGAGTTAACTCTTATGCAAGACTTATTGATGCTTGTCTTGAAGTACTATTCATGAAAAGTCTTTGCTTTATGATTCATTTGTTTACTCATATCATTATCATTGTTTTGATCGCTGCATTCATTACATATGCTTACAATAGTATGATCAAGTTTATGATGGCATGTCACTCCGTAAATTATCTTTGTTATCGTTTACTCGCTCGGGACGAGCGTAACTAAGCTTGGGGATGCCGATACGTCTCCGACGTATCGATAATTTCTTATGTTCCATGCTACATTATTGATGATATCTACATGTTTTATACACATTATATGTCGTATTTATGCATTTTCCGGCACTAAACTATTAACAAGATGCCGAAGAGCCGATTCTGTCGTTTTCTACTCGTTTTTGGTTTCGTAAATCCTACAAAGGAAATATTCTCGGAATTGGACGAAATCAACGCCCAGGGTCCTATTTTGCCACGAAGCTTCCCGAAGACCGAAAGGGAAACGAAGTGAGGCGACGAGGCGGCGACACGCCAGGGTGGCGCGGCCCACCTCCTGGCCGCGTGGCCCTGTTGTGTGGGCCCCTCGCGTCGCCTCTTGACCTACCCTTCCGCCTACTTAAAGCCTCCGTCGCGAAACCCCCAGTACCGAGAGCCACGATACGGAAAACCTTACTGAGACGCCGCCGCCAATCCCATCTCGGGGGATTCTGGAGATCACCTCCGGCACCCTGCCGGAGAGGGGAATCATCTCCCGGAGGACTCTTCACCGCCATGATCACCTCCGGAGTGATGAGTGAGTAGTTCACCCCTGGACTATGGGTCCATAGCGAGTAGCTAGATGGTTGTCTTCTCCTCATGTGCTTCATTGTTGGATCTTGTGAGCTGCCTAACATGATCAAGATCATCTATCCGTAATACTATATGTTGTGTTTGTCGGGATCCGATGGATAGAGAATACTATGTTATGGTGATTATCAATCTATTACCTATGTGTTGTTTATGATCTTGCATGCTCTCCGTTATTAGTAGAGGCTCTGGCCAAGTTTTTGCTCTTAACTCCAAGAGGGAGTATTTATGCTCGATAGTGGGTTCATGCCTCCATTAAATCCGGGACGATGACGAGAAAGTTCTAAGGTTGTGGATGTGCTTGTTGCCACTAGGGATAAAACATTGATGCTATGTCTAAGGATGTAGTTATTGATTACATTACGCACCATACTTAATGCAATTGTCTCGTTGTTTTGCAACTTAATACTGGAAGGGGTTCGGATGATAACCTCGAAGGTGGACTTTTAGGCATAGATGCATGCTTGGATAGCGGTCTATGTACTTTGTCGTAATGCCCAATTAAATCTCACAATATTTATCATATCATGTATGTGCATTGTTATGCCCTCTCTATTTGTCAATTGCCCGATCGTAATTTGTTCACCCAACATGCTTTTATCTTATGGGAGAGACACCTCTAGTGAACTGTGGACCCCGGTCCTATTCTTTACATCGCATACAATCTACTGCAATACTTGTTTTATCGTTTTACGCAAACAATCATCTTCCACACAATACGGTTAATCCTTTGTTACGAGCAAGCCGGTGAGATTGACAACCTCACTGTTTCGTTGGGGCAAAGTACTTTGGTTGTGTTGTGCAGGTTCCACGTTGGCGCCGGAATCCCTGGTGTTGCGCCGCATTACATTCCTCCGCCATCAACCTTCAACGTGCTTCTTGGCTCCTCCTGGTTCGATTAAACCTTGGTTTCTTTCTGAGGGAAAACTTGCTACTGTGCACATCATACCTTCCTCTTGGGGTTCCCAACGAACGTGTGAGTTACACGCCATCAGCCGGCCACACCAAGCCTTCTTGGCCGCAGCCCCCAAGTGGCCGGCGCCCAAGACCCCCCCTCTCCCCAAACCCTAGCGCCCCTCCTCCACATAATACTCCCGCAGCGTATAGGCGAAGCCCTGCCGGAGTTCTCCACCACCACCGCAACCACGCCGTCGTGCTGCCGGGATTCCGAGGAGGATCTACTACTTCCGCTGCCCGCTGGAACGGGGAGGAGGACGTCGTCTTCATCAACACCGTACGTGTGACCGAGTACGGAGGTGCTGCCCGTTTGTGGCACCGTCAAGATCTTCTACGCGCTTTTGAAAGCGGCAAGTGATCATCTTCTGCAACAACGAGATATAATCTCGTAGGCTTTGGAAATCTTCAAGGGTTAGTCTCGTGATCCCCTCGTTGCTACCGTCTTCTAGATTAGATCTTGGCCTGTGTTTCGTTCTTGCGGTAGGAAATTTTTTGTTTTCTATGCTACGAATCCCATCACCTTCGAGCCCACGCCATCCCTGGTCCCCCGGGGAGCTATCGGGGAGTCCGGACGAGTGAAAAGCGGGGAAGGGCCCGATCTGTCGGCGACTGGACACACGAACCCCACCACCACCTCGCTCAAAATCCCCGCCACCCCTCGTATCTCTCTCGCCGCCGGCACCACCCCGCCGGCTTGTTACCCAGATTCCGCCGTCCCTCCTTCCCACCTGCCTATATTCCGCCGTCTTTCGACGACGGCCTATCTGCCTGCTTCTCCGCCTGCCTGTTTTTCGACGACGGCCTATTCCTCGTTGTTCGCGTCTTGGCTAGCTTCGACCACGCCCGTCAGGTGTTCGTCCATTTGCCTCGCCGGCCATGGACTCAGACGAAGAGGAGGAGCAGATGTTCGTCGAGCTTATGCGAGAAGAGATGGCAGCCGCCGCCCAAGACGAGGAGCACATGATGATTCTCGGTTGCTTATCAAGCATGTACGCCGGGGTGGCAACTGATCGACGTGGTGGGTCGGCACCAGGTCGCCAGAAGTGCAAGCCGAGACAGCGAATGGAGGGCTACTCCATGTTGTACGCCGACTACTTCACCGACAATCCATTGCACGGTAAGACTGTTTTCAGGCGTCGTTTCAGGATGAACAGAAAGCTATTTCTACAAATTGTGTATGCCATCCGAGACTTTGACCCCTACTTCAGATGCAAGGCGGATTGCACTGGCTTGGTTGGATTTTCGTCACTACAGAAGTGCACAGTGGCTATGAGGATGCTGGCGTATGGAGCTCCCGGTGATGGTGCAGATCTTCGGATGGCAGAGTCCACTGCCCTTGATTGTTTCTACCGGTTCTGCAGGGCCGTCATAGAAGTGTTCGGGGAATTTTACTTGAGATCACCCACTGTCGAAGACACTCAGAGGATCCTTGCAACAAATGAAGCTAGGGGTTTTCCAGGGATGCTTGGAAGCATTGATCGCATGCACTCGGAAATGCAAGAACTATCCGTTTGCGTGGCGGGGAATGTACAAGGGTCACAAAAAAGGCTGCATCGTGATACTTGAAGCGGTGGCTACCCATGATCTCTGGATTTGGCACTCTTTCTTTGGTATGCCTGGATCCAACAATGACATCAACGTCCTAAACTGCTCCCCGATCTTTTCCAAGCTTGTTGAGGGTCATGCTCTCCCGGTGAACTATGTGATCAATGATCGGCACTACAACAAAGGATACTACCTTGCAGACGGTATCTATCCAAAGTGGGCAACATTTGTGAACACTATCTCGAGACCCGGCACCCCCAAACATTGCGAGTTTGTCAAGAAACAAGAAGCTTGCCGAAAAGACGTCGAGCGTGCATTTGGTGTCCTCCAGCAGAGATTTGCTATCGTCCGGTTCCCCGCTATGACTTGGTCCAAAGATCAGATGTGGGAGGTGATGAACTGTTGTGTGTGCTTACACAATATGATTATTGAAAATGAGCGAAGACATCCAGTTCCTCTGGCTGAGCAAGAAGCACCATATGAGAGAGAGGGTCCTCTTGCACAACCTAATCACCAGGTGCCGACATCATGGGCCGGCCTTCATTGCTATGCGCCAGGAGATTCGAGACTCTACAATGCATCAACAGCTGCAAGATGATCTGGTGGAGCACATATGGACACTCCGAGGCAACGCCAACGCCGACGCCAACTAGTCTGTCTTTACTAATTTGTTTTAAAACTTGTGAAATTGTGTGCTTCATTTGTTTCAGCACTTGCTAAACATTGTGCCGATTTTCGCCGAATTTGGGTCAACAATTTTCTGAATCTTGTTTGCCGAACTTGTTAAATTTTATGTCGAATTTGTTTGAAATATGTCAAATGGCCGAAGTCGGGGTGTCCTGCCGGGGGAACGGCTGGAACTTCGACGCTCCCCAGGCCAAATTTTCCTCCAATCCGGAGGAAAATTTCGCTGGATTTGGGCGTGGGGAGCGCCAACGAGGATGCTCTGATGGACAGACACATGACACCTGCACATGACGGAGTACCCGATGATGGCGGCGATGGCGAAGGCGATGCGGGTGCGAGGTTGGTGGTGGTGGTCGCCCTGGCCATGGAGGGCGACGCTAGGTGCAGCCCCATGAAGTAGCAGTAATTCCCCATCGTGCTGCCAGATCGAAAATAACATATCAACACAGGGGTGTAACATCCCAAATTTTCAAACAAAGAAGAAAATGAATTTCCTTTTTCCAAAAATGAGAACCAACAAAAACTTTTATTAAATCAATGACTATGCATAGTGCTTATACTTTATGATTGTGTTATTGCCATGATGATTGTTGGTATGCTTATCAAATGTTCCTAAAACCCTAAACCTTACTTTTCTTTTCACCATCCAAGATAAAACAAAATAAAAAGAACTTAAATTAAAAAGAAAAGGCCTAGGTAAGCCTATGGCTACTTTTGCAAATAACCAATTATGCCATGTTTTACCTTGCTAGATGGTTTGCAAAACCTCAACAAAACCAACTTATCATTTACCAACTAAATCGAAGGTGAAATAAAAAGAAAATAAAAATATGCATAGAGCCATATGTGGCACATAGCCATAATGAGAAATCTTGACCTATGCCCTCATACCTTACCCAAATGATTTGAAACCTTTACCAAACACAATCTAACACTAAATAAACACTAAACCATGCCTAAGTGAAGCAAAGAAAAAGAAAAGAAGAAAATAAGAAAAATCACAATTCAACACATACATGTGCTTATGGCTATTTTGCAAAACTTTGATCTAGGCCAATTTGGCTTGAACCATTAGTTGTAGAATGTTAATAAACACTTAATAACACTTATTGAATCAAAGAAACTCAAATCAAATCAAATTTGAATTCAAAATGAGCTCACATGAGATAATGGTCAAATCTGCCATTTATCTCATGATGCCCACTTTGAGCCTCTGTATTTAGAGTTTTGTAAACCAAACAATTCCAACTCTTTGCACCTCATCCAATAACACATCAAAGTGAACAACTTTGCTCAAAACCACCCCTGCAAATTTGTTATAGATTTCAAAATATGATCGAGCAAAGTGGTGACATTGACACAGATTCTAGATTCTACCCTTTTTGGATTTTCACAAACCAACACCATTTTGCTCACCACTACCACCATTGTGCTCCAAATATTATTCAAATCAACTCCACCAAAATTTAATTCAAAATTTGAAACTTTTCTTCTTGCGGCCATTTGGTCGAGCACCTTATGTGCACAATGCTGCCAACCCTATACAACCTAATATCCAGTGGACCAATGCCTCAACCATCAAGCCTATGTCATCTGGAGTACCTCTAGCAACTCCTTGCATCATGCCAGTACTGGAGACACTTTAGTTTGTGCAAAATATTGGAGAACCATGCCATGCCGTGCATGCATGACACTCACACATGCTCCCTATCTCTCTGGTCAATTCCATCGTGCCCAGCCATGTCAACACTCTTCCTCTCACTCCCCTGCCCCTGCTAGACACGCTGGTCGACGATTTGGTGCACCACACGCACTGGCACGAGCGCACCCAGAGACGCACGCGCACGCTAGAGCGCGCACGAACAAACCCTGGACGCGCCAGAGCGCACGCCCGCCTCGCCGCGTCAACGCTCGCCTCAACCCCTCCGCTCGCCACCAGCTCCCCCACGTCACCACCTACCTCCCAGACACCGCCATTGGACCACGGGAGCCCTGTAGGGAGCCCTGTAGACGATGCCATCGTCGCCGACCATCCGCCACCGTACCGCCAGTACGTGACGTGGCCCCACCGCCTCAGTCCATCCCCGTCCTCGCCATGACGCGCATTCGCACCGCCTCAACGTTGCCTACTCGCCTGCGTCAGCGCCCAACCCCCTAGACCACTGTATCGCCATCAACGCCGATGACCTCACTCCCGCGCCTCGGACACCCCTGGATGCTATAAAAGGGGTACACCCCTGGACGATTTCAGCACACCAATCGCCTCCCCTCCTTCTCCTGAGCCTCCCTGACTACTCCCCCTCCTCGATTAAGCTTCTTCTCGCCGGAATTTATACGGAGCCCGCCGGAGCCAGTAGCAGAAGCCGCCGTCAAATTCGTCCACCTCCACCGCTCCCACGACCACCATTCGCCTCGCCGTCGTCCGCAACCTCGCCTCGCGTCAACGCTGACGATCGCCGCGCCGCCGGACCCCAACCCTCGCTGTGGCCGTAACCCCTCTCGCCGGAGACGACGGTGCACCAGCACCGTCCGATCCATCTCTGATCGTGCTTCTCACAACGCGCGTACCGCTTCGGCGATTTAAGTGGCACTGACAGTGGAGCCCACTGTCAGGCGGCCCGCTGAGCGCCAGAGCGAAGCTGGGCCGGCCCAATTCTTTTCCCGCCGCGTTTAAATTTAAATTTAGGTTTAATTCTTTTCAGTTATTTTTGCTTACTGATGCCTTGCTAGAAATGAAATATCTCAAAATCTACTTGGCCAAGTTTAGGGAATTTGATATTGTTAGAAAGCTCATGAAATGCTCTGTCAAACCCCACTGGCCCCAAATCAAAATTCATCTTAGATCATCTGTAGCAAAAATGACAAATCCGTAACTTTTAAAACTTAAAACAATTATTAAAAATCAACCATAAGTGATTTTGAGTTGATTCCAACTCTCATAAATCACATTTCACTTTGTCTAATTGATTATGTAAAAACATGACTTGGTTGTGTGCATGATCATGGGCTAGAATCAAAAATTGGCTATGTAGTCAATACTAGCCCATTTAAATCATCTTCCCAAGTAATGTGAAGTAATGTGATGACCCTTGTTGCATGGTCTCATACTTGCTCACTTGAGGATCTTAAATCAAAGTAGGATTTAAAATGCATGAAGTATAGTACCTCATTTAAATCATTTTCCCAAATGATGATTATGAAGTGTTGACCTTGGTCAACATGGGTTCATACATTATTATTTGAGGAGATTAAATCTTAACTAGATCCAATAAGAGGAAATTATTTCTCCAAAGAATTAAACAGAAACCCTAATCAATATTTGTAATGAGAGGAAATTATTTTTCTTAAAAAGAAAACAAAGTCAACCAACATGTTAATATTATGGTGATGTTAGAATAGCTTGTATGAACCAATTGTGTGCTTAGTCTAGCTCTTAAGCTTTGATTGGTGATTGTTACCTCGTATCCGTTTATAGACGCTAGTACCGAGGAATACCAGGAGGAGGAGGTCTACTTCCAGGAAGAAGAAGACCACTTTGATCAATACACCACTGAAGGCAAGCTAATATTCTTGCAAGCTACCCTAAGGCAAAGCTCTACAAGAGCAAGGCCTCATCACAATTTACTTTATGCTTAATGATCCTATCCCAAGTTTTTACCTTACAAGTTTTTGACTTTGGTTTATCAAAGTTTACTTTTTGATTCATGATTCACTTGGTCTAGCTATGGAGTAGTACACGAGCATCACACTTAGCCTAGAAAGCTATAAGCTAGTTAGCACCCCTCATGACTAGTTGCTAGTGCTAAAACTAAAAGTGACTACTCTAGATGGGAACATGTGAAAACCAATAACTTTGAAAACCTTGGAATGATGAGTCATTCTATTGAAAGATTTTGAAGGTGAATGTGACTTGTGAATGACATGGTGAACTTTACAAAAAATGATGGTTGGGTTCGGATGCGATACCATTCCAATTTTTGAGTACCCCCACAATACCTGATTATGGGTAGGGCTTAACTGGAAGTTTATGTATCTTAGTATGGGTTCCCTCTAAACAAGCGTCATAGGGGTTATGCCGAGGTTGCCTCCATTGAAAGTGAAATGACGTGAAATGAGGTGAATGTCCGGCCCAAGCCCTGTGCAGTTCCCGAGTCGACGGTTTGTCTTCACTGGGAGGCCAAGCTCATGGGGAGAGGTGCCTATACTAGGATATGTAAGTGAAAGGTTATGGTTGATGATCCGCGTACTGAGTTACGATTATTCAGGGTTATCCCCGACGGATGTAATCAAATGTTGTGGCACAAGTGTGCAACCTCTGCAGAGTGTAAACCTATTCGAATAGTCGTGTCCACGGTTATGGACGATTGGAAATGCCATACTGTTCCGTTGTCAGATGTTTTCTTAAAAAGGAATGATGAAGTGAATGGTGAACTTGACTTGAATCACAACTGAGTTGTGGGAATGACACTAATGTTCCCACTTGAGTAAGTTAGGAAATGAAGAGTCTTTTATTACTAAATTGCTTATGAAATAAAACTGGCTTTATGCAAATGAACCTAGAGCTTAGCGCCCCCTTACCATAGTTGATAGTACTTACATTAGTATTAGTTTGCGAGTACTTTAAAGTACTCACGGCTTTGTCCCTGGCTATTCAAATGGCCAGACTATGAAGAAGAGAACCGAGACAATGAAGATGGACAGCAGGACGTCTATGATAACTAGGACCACTCCTGACGTCAACAATTGCCTGTGGAACAGATGGACCGCAACTGCTACTACGTTTCTTCCGCTGCATGTTTTGTAATTGATCAATAGATCAACTATTATTATAAGACTTGGATCATGTGATCCTTTGTAAGACGATTATGGTATGTAATGAATGATGTGTTGTGATATCAATCTATTATGTCTCGCAAAAACAATATTCCTGGGATTGCGATGTACGGCATAATAGGCATCTGGAAAAATCTGGGTGTTGACAAGTTGGTATCAGAGTCATTGTTTGAACTTAGGAGACCCTAGTTAGAATGGACATCTGAAAAACTTAGGTTCAAAAACAAATGAAGTGAATATCTCTGAAAACTTATTCACACTCTTACCTTTGAGATCTTTTCAAAAGAGAAATCCATACTCTACCTTTCTTTGTAATATCTACATAAAATTTGACACACTTGCACTTCTCTAACTTACTCATCCAACTCCATTTCAGATGGCGTTGCCCCACAACACCAAGTTTTACCAGTTAGGGAATGGTGGGAACTTGATCTTCGAGAAGAACTTAGACGATTTGTCTGAGCATCTCAGACGCCCGCACCCGGAGTTCCTTGGAACTCAAGTGGACGACCAGCCCGAAAGGGAACTTCAGTGTGTTATCACTGCGGATCTCAGAGGCAAGAGGGAGCCTCCTATTTCTATGAGTATCCATTTCTCTGTCATGGAAAGCAACTGGCTAGATGGACTAGCTAGAGCCATGCAGGAAGCACTTGCCCGTCTGTGTGGGCAGCATGTGACTGAGCTTTATGGGACTCGCTTTGCTCACTTTGCAAGGCATGACTCCATCGGAGGACCTAGGGCACTGTCACCCCACCCGGAGCTGAAGAATCACGTGAGCACCTGGACTTTATGTTGCACGAGACCCAGAAGGAGCTGGACAACTGTCGCGTCTACGCCAACCAGATTCGCGCCCACCTAGCGCAGCAGACCGACACCGTCAGGATCCTTGTCCATGAGCGCAAGACACTTCGCCAGCAGCGTGCCAAGAAGGACGCTACCATTGCGCGCCTCCGCGCAAAGATAGTATCCTTGGAGGCAAATGTCAAGGCCCAAGAGGACCAGCTGATGGAGCTAGCAGAAGAAGGTGAAGACATTCAGGGAGGAGCAGCCTTCCTGAGTGATGATGAGGATTTCGAAGAAGATGAGGACACTGATATGGAAGACTATGAGTTTCTGGAAGCCGGAGGGGATGACCACATCCCGATAGATGTGGATAGTGAGTAGTAGTATCCCTTGAGCACTTCCGTAGGTGTGAGTTTGTATCGGTCCCCTTGTATCGTAGAGCGAATGAATGGTTCTTAAAACCAACGGTGTGTTAGCTTTGTAATGTGTGATGTTTGGTATGAATGAAAAAGTGTTGTTGGTTGTACCCCCTCAACACTACTCAAGTTTTGAAACTTTTTGGAACTTTAAACCAAACAAACCATAGAAATTTCCCTCTTATCTTATCATTGATACGTCTCCGACGTATCGATAATTTCTTGTGTTCCATGCCACATTATTGATGTTATCTACATGTTTTATGCACACTTTATGTCATATTCGTGCATTTTCTCGGAACTAACCTATTAACAAGATGCCGAAGTGCCGGTTCTCGTTTTCTGCTGTTTTTGGTTTCGAAATCCTAGTAACGAAATATTCTCGGAATCGGACGAAATCAACGCCCGGGTTCCTATTTTGCCCGGAAGCATCCAGAACACACGAGAACCGCCGGAGAGGGGGCACGGGGCCACCAAACCCTAGGCCGGCGCGGCCAAGGGGGCCGTGCCCCCTATGGTGTGGCCCCCCGTCGGCCCTCCCGCGCCGCCTCTTCGCCTATATAAAGCCCCTGGATCGAAAACCCTGATGCGAAGAACCACGATACGGAAAACCTTCCAGAGCCGCCGCCATCGCGAAGCCAAGATCTGGGGAACAGGAGTCTCTGTTCCGGCACCCTGCCGGAGCGGGGAAGTGCCCCCGGAAGGCTTCTCCATCGACACCGCTGCCATCTCCACCGCCATCTTCATCACCGCTGCTGCTCCCATGAGGAGGGAGTAGTTCTCCATCGAGGCTCGGGGCTGTACCGGTAGCTATGTGGTTCATCTCTCTCATATGTGCTTCAATACAATAATCTCATGAGCTGCCTTACATGATTGAGATTCATATGATGATGCTTGTAATCTAGATGTCATTATGCTAGTCAAGTGAGTTTTACTTATGTGATCTCCGGAGACTCCTTGTCCCACGTGTGTAAAGGTGACAAGTGTGTGCACCGTGTGGGTCTCTTAGGCCATATTTCACAGAATACTTATTCACTGTTGAAGAGCATAGTGAGGTGCTTATTTATATCTCTTTATGATTGCAATGTGTTTGTATCACAATTTATCTATGTGCTACTCTAGTGATGTGTTATTAAAGTAGTTTTATTCCTCCTGCACGTGTGCAAAGGTGACAGTGTGTGCACCGTGTTAGTACTTGGTTTATGCTATGATCATGATCTCTTGTAGATTGCGAAGCTAACTATTGCTATGATAATATTGATGTGATCTATTCCTCCTACATATGCATGAAGGTGACAGTGTGCATGCTATGCTAGTACTTGGTTTAGTCTTTTGATCTATCTTACACTAAAGGTTACTAAAATATGAGCATTATTGTGGAGCTTGTTAACTCCGGCATTGAGGGTTCGTGTAATCCTACGCAATGTGTTCATCATCCAACAAAAGTGTAGAGTATGCATTTATCTCTTCTGTTATGTGATCAATGTTGAGAGTGTCCACTAGTGAAAGTCTAATCCCTAGGCCTTGTTCCTAAATATCGCTATCGCTGCTTGTTTACTCGTTTTACCGTGTTACTACCGCTGCAATACTACCACCATCAACTACACGCCGAGCAAGCACTTTTCCGGCACCGTTGCTACTGCTCATACTTATTTATACCACCCGTATTTCACTATCTCTTCGCCGAACTAGTGCACCTATTAGGTGTGTTGGGGACACAAGAGACTTCTTGCTTTGTGGTTGCAGGGTTGCATGAGAGGGATATCTTTGACCTCTTCCTCCCCGAGTTCGATAAACCTTGGGTATCCACTTAAGGGAAACTTGCTGCTGTTCTACAAACCTCTGCTCTTGGAGGCCCAACACTGTCTACAGGAAAGGAGGGGGAACGTAGACATCAAGCTATTTTCTGGCGCCGTTGCCGCGGAGGGAAGGTAAACGGCACTCACACATTGGCAAGCCCGGCAACTAAGCACTTTTCCTCCCTCGTCAACTACGCGCCAAGCACTTTTCTGGCGCCGTTGCCGGGGAGGAAAGGTAAAAGGCACTCATACTCCGGTTCCGTGTAACGATACTTTTCTGGCGCCATTGTGTTTGTGCTCGAAGATATTTCCTTTAGATCCTGCAATTGCATCTTTTTGTTTCTTGTTTACACTAGTTGGGCATAATGGACAACAATGAGCTTCTTATTCTGTTTCCTCATTTAAAACATGGATTGTTTGATGCGAAAATTAAAAAACCTATGAAATCTTATTTGCATGCTGGTAGTAATATTAGTATGAACGCTTTGAACACCATTGTTGATAACAATATAGAAAGTTCTAAGCTTGGGGAAGCTGGTTTTCATGATCTTTTTAGTCCCCCAAGCATTGAGGAGAAAATTTTCTTTGATGATACTTTGCCTCCTATTTATGATTATAATGATAGTGGTCTTTTGGTGCCACCTACTATGGAGAGTAAATTTTGTTGTGATTATACTATGCCTCCTACACTTGATGAGAATAATAATGATAGCTACTTTGTTGAATTTGCTCCCACTACAACTAATAAAATTGATTATGCTTATGTGGAGAGTAATAATTTTATGCATGAGACTCATGATAAGAATGCTTTATGTGATAGTTATATTGTTGAGTTTGCTCATGATGCTACCGAAAGTTATTATGAGAGAGGAAAATATGGTTGTAGAAATTTTCATGTTACTAAAACACCTCTCTATGTGCTGAAATTTTTGAAGCTACACTTGTTTTATCTTCCTATGCTTGTTACTTTGCTCTTCATGAACTTGTTTATTTACAAGATTCCTATGCATAGGAAGCATGTTAGACTTAAATTTGTTTTGAACTTGCCTCTTGATGCTCTCTTTTGCTTCAAATACTATTTCTTGCGAGTGCATCATTAAAACTCGCCGAGCCCATCTTAATGGCTAAAAAGAAAGAACTTCTTGGGAGATAACCCATGTATTATTTTGCTACAGTACTTTGTTTTATATTTGTGTTTTGGAAGTTGTTTACTACTGTAGCAACCTCTCCTTATCTTAGTTTTGTGTTTTGTTGTGCCAAGTAAAGTCTTTGATAGTAAAGTAAGTACTAGATTTGGATTACTGCGCGTAAACAGATTTCTTTGCTGTCACGAATCTGGGTCTAATTCTCTGTAGGTAACTCAGAAAATTAAGCCAATTTACGTGAGTGATCCTCAGATATGTACGCAACTTTCATTCAATTTGAGCATTTTCGTTTGAGCAAGTCTGGTGGCCTAATAAAATCCATCTTTACGGACTGTTCTGTTTTGACAGATTCTGCCTTTTATTTCGCATTGCCTCTTTTGCTATGTTGGATGAATTTCTTTGATCCATTAATGTCCAAGTAGCTTTATGCAATGTCCAGAAGTGTTAAGAATGATTGTGTCACCTCTGAACATGTTAATTTTTATTGTCCACTAACCCTCTAATGAGTTGTTTCGAGTTTGGTGTGGAGGAAGTTTTCAAGGGTCAAGAGAGGAGGATGATATACTATGATCAAGAAGAGTGAAAGCTCTAAGCTTGGGGATGCCCCGGTGGTTCACCCCTGCATATTTCAAGAAGACTCAAGCATCTAAGCTTGGGGATGCCCAAGGCATCCCCTTCTTCATCGACAACATTATCGAGTTCCTCCCTCGAAACTATATTTTTATTCCGTCACATCTTATGCACTTTGCTTGGAGCGTCGGTTTGTTTTTGTTTTTTGTTTTGTTTGAATAAAATGGATCCTAGCATTCACTTTATGGGAGAGAGACACGCTCCGCTGTAGCACATGGACAAGTATGTCCTTAGGCTCTACTCATAGTATTCATGGCGAAGTTTCTTCTTCGTTAATTTGTTATATGGTTGGAATTGGAAAATGATACATGTAGTAAATTGCTATAATGTCTTGGGTAATGTGATACTTGGCAATTGTTGTGCTCATGTTTAAGCTCTTGCATCATATACTTTGCACCTATTAGTGAAGAAATACATAGAGCATGCTAAAATTTGGTTTGCATAATTGGTCTCTCTAAGGTCTAGATAATTTCTAGTATTGAGTTTTGAACAACAAGGAAGACGGTGTAGAGTCTTATAATGTTTACAATATGTCTTTTATGTGAGTTTTGCTGCACCGTTCATCCTTGTGTTTGTTTCAAATAACCTTGCTAGCCTAAAACCTTGTATCGAGAGGGAATACTTCTCATGCATCCAAAATACTTGAGCCAACCACTATGCCATTTGTGTCCACCATATCTACCTACTACATGGTATTTCTCCGCCACTCCAAAGTAAATTGCTTGAGTGCTACCTTTAAAATTCCATCATTCGCCTTTGCAATATATAGCTCATGGGACAAAATAGCCTTAAAAACTATTGTGGTATTGAATATGTACTTATGCACTTTATCTCTTATTAAGTTGCTTGTTGTGCGATAACCATGTTTCTGGGGACGCCATCAAATCTTTGTTCAATATCATGTGAGTTGCTATGCATGTTTGTCTTGTCTGAAGTAAGGGCGGTTTTCACATCAAATGGTTTGAGTATGCATACTGTTAGAGAAGAACATTGGGCCGCTAACTAAAGCCATGAATCATGGTGGAAGTTTCAGCTTGGACATAAAACCTCAATCTCTTATGAGAATATTATCCGTTGTTGAATGCTTAA
>NC_061512.1:198791513-198803566 GCF_022539505.1 Lolium rigidum
CCGACCCTACCCGTCAAGCACGAGACGGTCAGTGGAGGAGCTGCCCCTGTGCGGCCCCACCCGGCCGACTCAACGGTCAAGGCCTCCGACCCGACGGCTACCGGCCGTTCCAGCACTTGTGCGTGTTTCAAACTAGAGGAGGGGAAAACTGAGGAAAAACTAAGGGACTGGGAAAAACTGAGTACAACTAACGAACCAGGGGCACGAAAATAGAAATCCCAATTTTCAAACAAGGAAGAAAATGAATTTCCTTTTTCCAAAAATGAGAACCAACAATTTTTTTTATTAAATCAATGACAAGTCATAATGCTCATACTAAATCCTTGTGTTATTGCCATGATGATTGATTGGTATGCTTATCAAATGTTCCAAAACCCTAAACCTGACTCTTCATTTCACCATCCAAGATAAAACAAAATAAAAAGAAATTAAATTAAAAAGAAAGGGCCTATGGAAGCCTATGGATATTTTTGCAAATAATAAACTAGGCCATGTTTTACCTTGCTAGATGGTTTGCAAAACCTCAACCAAACCAACTTATCATTTACCAACTAAATCTAAGGTGAAATAAAAAGAAAATAAAAATATGCATAGAGGCATATATGGCACATAGCCAAAATTGCAAATCTTGACCTATGACCACATACTTTGCCCAAATGGTTTGAAACCATCACTAAACCTATTCTAACCCTAAATGGACCCTAGACCATGCCCAAGTGAAGCAAGTGGAACAAAATAGAAGAATAAGAAAAATGCAAATAGCACCACATATGTGCTTATGGCCAATTTTGCAAATCTCTAACCTAGGGCATTTTACTTGGTTTCAATAGTTGGATAATGTTAATAAACATATAATAACACTTTTTGAATCAAAGAAACTCAAATCAAATCAAATTAGAATTCAAATTTAGCTCACATATGATAATGGTCAAATCTGCCATTTTTAACAACATACCCACTTTGAGTCCATATACTAAGAAATTTCGAAACTAAACCCTCTCAACTATTTGCACCTCATCCAAGACCACATCAAGGTGAACATTTTTTATGTTGACCACTTTGACCAAATCATCACCAATTGCTCAAAATAAAGGTGCAAAGTTGACTCACCAAATCTGAATCAAGATCATACCCAATTCGATTTTTCACAAATCACTTCACCTTGACCAACCAATACCACCACTACATCACAACTATTATATGAATCACTCCCATAAAATTTGGTGCCAAAATTCCAAAATTATGCTCATGCGGGCATTGCGTCGAACACATGGCCGACACAAATTCACCAACTACACACATGCTTATATCCAGTGGTTAATTGCCTCAACCCTTCACCATATGTCATCATCAGATCCTCCTAACATCCAGTAGACCTTGCCATGCGTTGGAGACACACTTTGGTGACGTTTGAGGCCAGGACAATGCCATGCCGAGGTGACATGTCCTCACCCTGCTCTCCTCCTCTCCTCTCAGTTCTGGACAACATCAGCGTGTCCTTCACCTTCCCCTGATTCTGCTGATCATGCTAGACACAGCCCTGAGCCAAGAAGACGACAACAAGCGCTGGAACGCCTCGTGCCTGTGACGTCCATGCCACGCCAGAACGCGCACGGCGAGCGCTCTGGACGCGCCAGTTCACCCTCGCACCTCGTCAGCACAGTCCTCCCCTTGACCTCTCCTTGCACACACGCACACCACAGTGGACCACCTACCTCCCAGACACCGCCATTGGACCGCGGGAACCCCGTACACGACGACGCCATCAACGACGTCCGCCGGTACCGCGCCAGTACATGACGTCTCCCGAGCTGCTCCGTCCTCCTTTGGCTGCGCCACGACGCGCGTTAGCACCGCCTCGATGTCGCCTACATGACGCCACCACCCCTGGCCCCGCGTGACCTCCATCGCCGTCGTCACCGTCGACCTGCTCCGCGCCCTTGGCCACCTCGCGCCCCTATAAAAAGAGGACTCCCTCGCCTCCATTATGCACACCCTCGCCCTCCCCACTCACCTCTGAGCCTGCTCGACCTCTTTCCCCTTCACATTGCCGCCGGAGCCACCCCAATTCCTCGCCGGAGCCCCGCCAGAACACCTGCAAGCCCGCCGTCGATTAGGTCCGCCCCTGGAGCCGTCGCGACCCTCGCTGAGCTCGCCGTCGTCTTCCACTTCGATCGCCCGCCTTGCCAAGCCTCGCCGGAGCTCAGGTGAGCCACCGACCCCCCACCGTCGTCGCCAGTTGGGTTAGCTCGCCGGACCTCTTCGTCGATGACGAAGATGATCGTGCGCCGTCGATCTGGCCTCTAATCCAACGGCCGCTGCGCGCGTACCGCTTCAGGCGTGCTAAGACTCGCTGACAGGCGTGCCCCACCCTGTCAGGCGGCCCGCTCGCATCAGACGCGCAGTTGGGCCAGCCCAACTCCCTCTCTCCCTTCCTGGCCCATTTCTTTTCCCGCCTAGCCCATTTCATTTGAATTCAATTTAAATAGTTTCAGTGAAATTCAATACTGGTGCGTTGATAAAAATTAAATAACTTCAAATCCACTCAACCAAATTTGATGGACTTTATATTTTTGGAAAGCCTATGAAAATATCTATCAAACCCCACTGGATTCAACCCTAGATTCTTTATAGAATTTCTGTTATAAAAATGACAAGGCAGTAGGTTTTCAAATTTCAAAGAATTATTAAAAATCAACCATGAGGAATTTTGAGGTGATTCAAATTCTCATAATTCAAATTTCAAACCCTCTATTTGTTTATGTAAAAATATGACATAGTTGCTTCATATGATAATGGGCTAGAATCAAAAATTTGCTATGTAGTCAATACTAGCCCATTTAAATCATTTTCAAATTTAGGATTTTAAATCTATGAGGTGTAGCACCTTATTTAAATCATCTTCCCAAGTGTTATGAAGTAATGAGATGATCCTTGTTGCATGGTCTCATATTAGCTCACTGGAGGATCTTAAATCAAAGTAGGATTTAAATTGCATGAGGTATAGTACCCCATTTAAATCATTTTTCTCAAATGATAAATGTGAAGTATTGACCTTGGTCAACATGATCTCACACTTATTAATTGAGGAGATTAAATTTTAATAAGATTCAATGAGAGGAAATTATTTCTCCAAAGAATTAAATAGAAACCCTAATCAATATTTGTAATGAGAGGAAACTATTTTTCTTAAGAAGAAAACAATGTCAACCACCATGATAATAATGTGGTGATACTCGAATAGCTTGTGTGAACCTTGTGTGTGCTTAGTCTAGCCTTAAGAATTGTTTGGTGATTGTATACCTCATATTCGTTTATAGACGATAGTACCGAGGAGTACCAGGAGGAGGAGGTCTACTACCAGGAAGAGGAAGAGAACTTTGAGCACTGTACCAACCAAGGCAAGCTAATATTCTTGCAAGTTGACCTAGTGCAAAGCTCTACAAGAGCAAAGCACCATTACATATTACTTTATGCTTACTGATCCTATCCCAAGTGTTTACCTTACAAGTTTTGACTTTGGTTTATCAAAGCTTATTTTTGATTCATGATTCACTTGGTCTAGCTATGGAGTAGTACAAGAGCATCACATTTAGCCTAGAGCAATCAAAGCTAGTTAGCACCCCTCATGACTAGTTGCTAGTGCTAACAAATAAAAGTGACTACTGTAGATGGGAACATGTGAAATGAAATGATTTTGAAAACCTTGGAATGATGAGTCATTCTATTGAAAGATTTTGAAGGTGAATGTGACTTGTGAATGACATGGTGAACTTTACAAAAACTGATGGTTGGGTTCGGATGCGATACCATTCCAATTTTGCAAGTACCCCCACAATACCTGATTATGAGTAGGGCTTAACTGGAAGTTTATGTATCTTAGTATGGGTTCCCTCTAAACAAGAGTCATAGGGTTATGCTGAGGCTGCCTCCGTTGAAAGTGAAATCATGTGAAATGACGTGAAATGAGGTGAATGTCCGGCCCAAGCCCTGTGTAGTTCCTAGGCTGACGGTTTTTCTTCACTAGGAGGCCAAGCTCATGGGGAGAGGTGCCTATACTAGGGTATGTAAGTGAAAGGTTATGGTTGGTAGTTCGCACATGGAGTGTGATAAATCAGGGCCAGTTAACCCTAACAGATTATTGCAAATGTTGTGGCACAAGTGTACGACCTCTGCAGAGTGTAAAATTATTCGAATAGCTGCATCCACGGTTAAGGACGGTTGGAAAGGCCATACTGTTCCGTCATCAGATCATTTTTCAAAATGTGACATGTGAAGGGTGACTGGTGATTTGAACTTGAAAAGGTGAATGTTGACTTGAATCACAACAAAGTGTGGGAATGACACTAATGTTCCCACTTGAGTTAATTAGCAAATGAAGAGGCTTTTACTAAATGTTTGTGAACTAAAGTTGGCTTTATGCAAATAAACTTAGAGCTTAGCACCCCTTACTATAGTTGATAGTGCTTACACTAGTATTAGTTTGCGAGTACTTTAAAGTACTCATGGCTTTGTCCCTGGCTATTCAAATGACGAGACTATGAAGAGGAACAGCAGTACGAGGAAGATGGACAGCAGGACGTCTACGACAACTAGGACCACTCCTGACGTAAACAGTTGCCTGTGAAACAGATAGACCACGACCGCTACTTCGCTTCCGCTATGTGTTTTGTAATTGGATCCTTAGATCCCCTATGTTGTATTAAGACTGGATCATGTGATCCTCTATTTGTAAGACGATTATGGTATGTAATGAATGATGTGTTGTGATATCAATCTATTATGTCTCGCAAAAATAATATTCCTGGGATTGCGATGTACGACATAATAGGCATCTGGACTTGAAAATCCGGGTGTTGACAGATGTGAAATGACGTGAAATGAGGTGAATGTCCGGCCCAAGCCCTGTGCAGTTCCCAGGCTGACGGTTTGTCTTCACTTGGAGGCCAAGCTCATGGAGAGAGGTGCCTATACTAGGATATGTAAGTGACAGGTTATTGTTGATGATCCGCGTACTGAGTTACGATTATTCAGGGTTATCCCTGACGGATGTAATCAAATGTTGTGGCACAAGTGTGCAACATCTGCAGAGTGTAAACCTATTCGAATAGCCGTGTCCACGGTTACGGACGATTGGAAAGGCCATACTATTTCGTTGTCAGATGTTTTCTTAAAAAGGAATGATGAAGTGAATGGTGAACTTGACTTGAATCACAACTGAGTTATGGGAATGACACTAATGTTCCCACTTGAGTAAGTTAGGCAAATGAAGAGTCGTTTATTACTAAATTGCTTATGAAATAAAACTGGCTTTATGCAAATGAACCTAGAGCTTAGCACCCCCTTACCATAGTTGATAGTACTTACATTAATATTAGTTTGCGAGTACTTTAAAGTACTCACGGCTTTGTCCCTGGCTATTCAAATGGCCAGACTATGAAGAAGAGAACCAGTACAATGAAGATGGACAGCAGGACGTCTATGATAACTAGGACCACTCCTGACGTCAACAGTTGCATGTGGAACAGATGGACCGCAACTGCTACTACGTTTCTTCCGCTGCATGTTTTGTAATTGATCAATAGATCAACTATTATTATAAGACTTGGATCCATGTGATCCTTTGTAAGACGATTATGGTATGTAATAAATGATGTGTTGTGATATCAATCTATTATGTCTCGCAAAAACAATATTCCTGGGATTGCGATGTACGGCATAATAGGCATCTGGACTTAAAAATCTGGGTGTTGACAGGGGGCAGAAGCGTCGAACTAAAACCGGCCGGAGACGGAAACGACGAGACTTTCGTGCATAGGTGGCGAGGGAGGGGGCGAAGGCGCGCGAGCCGACAGCCATCTGGCGCAGCGTGAACCCCCTGGCGACGAGGGAGCCTAGGAAGAGCGCACAGCGCAGCGGCCTGCCATGGCCCGCGAGATCTGACAGGACGCGGTAAGGTGGGGAGATCTGACAGCGCCCGGCTTGTACCCTGCAATCAGGTCTCACTTGGCAGTCAGCACTCACTAGGTAAGTAGGAACCTGAGCATCCATGTGCGCGCGCTCGCTTATGAAAAAACCAGCCGCCGCCGAGTCTGCATTGTTGCTTGTTTACTTCTGAATGATTCAAGTTTTTGCAGTAAAACCAACGGAGGAGATTAAAGAATTGCCGGCCGCGGTGATGCGGCGAGCATATCTGCATCAGGAGGCTTGAAATATTTGTCCAGGTATGTTTAGTGAGCATGTTCTCTTCTTCCTATTCTGTGACTCATGTTCCCTGATAATCAATTGGTACCTGCGGCATGATTGTCTAGCTTACTTGCCCAAGTTTTGTTCTCCTTCGTTAAAAAGAACCGCAACGATCTGTTGAAATGGTTGTCAGAGTGCCGTGTGAGTCAGTTTTTTGGGGCATTTTTTAGCACATTTCGTTGTCGCTCATTACCTCGTCTGGTTTCATGCATGAATAGACTGAACATGCTGGTAGGGTACACAGGGTACTCACTGAAATGGACCATGGCTTCCGGTGTACACACATAATAAATCAGACATCATTGTTAGTTAGTGAGTTGCTTGCCTCTCAAGTTTCTGCGTGGTCCTGTTGTTGAACTCAAAACCATGGCGCGGCAATAATACAATTGAGATTGTACTAATTACTAAGCACGAACTTCCTATACCCTTTCCTTGTGTGCCACAGCCCACAAGTACACATGCAAGCCTTTTTCTTTGGTATATTAGCGCATAGCTTAGTGGTGTGATCATGGCCATCGTCACGGACTCCACCATAAACACACTGCAGCCAAGCCGCGCATAGGACTTGAGCCGAGAAATTGATATTTCAAATTGTACCATAGCCTCTACTTTTCGGTAAGGTTGCCATCCGCCAGAAGCGGCTCCGTGATGGTACTGGAGGCGTCGAGCTGCGACTCCGACCGTGCCAGAGTCTTCTCCAGATCTACGGTGTCCGCGGGCACCCGCTGGTTCTTGCTGTCGCCTGCTTTGCCCCACAGCACAATGTATAGCCCGGCAACCACAGCGATAGCACCCAACATACTGGACAAAGCAAAAGTGTGCCGTTCTTACATATAATCAAGAGGAGAAGTAAAATGGTACTAGGATCAGGAAACTGAGAACTGCTGAAGCTGCAAAGAGAAACACACTGACGAACCTTCCGGCGTGTGGCTGTTCGTGAAGGATGAGGGTGGCGAGCACGGTGGTGATGACGGTGCAGAGGGGGTTGAACATGGCCGAGTAGAGAGGGCCCCTCACCGTTATGCACCACGACTGGAGGTAGAACGTCACGCCTGACCCAAACGCACCCTGCATAATACAACACCATGTTACGAAGAGCTTAAAAGTAGGAACTCCAATCTAAGGTATATGGGAGAACTTACGGCAAAAATGCAGCCCATGAGCTGAAAGAGCGAGTGGATCTTCCAGTCGTCCAGGTCCGGCACCACGAAGGAGGTGAGCAACGCCGACTGCCCCATGGACAGGAAGCACATCCAAGCCGACAGCGTCAGGGGATCCACGTACGACTTGCAGATAGGCACCTGCAGGATGAGCCAGAGCGACCAGCAGGAGCTGCTGCCGACGAGGAGCAGCGCCCCAATCACCCAGTTACGGCCCGCCGACGAGTGGAGGAGCACATCGTACAGGCCGCCAGCGCCGAGCGAGTGGTTTAGCAGCTTGGGACCCTTGTAGAACGCCATGACCATGGCGCCCCCGACGCAGACGGCGGTGCCGAATATCTTGGCCATGCTTCGTGGTCTTCTGATCTCCACGCTTTCTAGCCTACATGTACATAAATATTCAATTCAGTTTCAAAGCAATTTAGTGACAAATTCCACTTCTGCAATTTTATTGTCAAGTAAATACTCACAGTGAGTTGTTCTTTTAGCAAGGTATAATTTAGTAACCAAGCCCACTTACTCCCTTCGAAACTGTACCACGGCTTCCGCAAGTACTTAGAATGCCACGCTAAGAGTGACAGTTAGTTTCCCCTTTGTAGAAATGACACTAATAATGGTATGTAGGGACTAGAGGGTAGTGAAGTGACCACGTGGAAGAGAACCACTAATATTCGCATTTGCCAAGGGTTCCACAAATAATGCTGCCCCGTAGTCCCCCATGTACACTGTCGGGGCAGTTGTTTTCGCATCTTTAAAAAGACACTTGTATTCTCGTACAGTCGTCGTCATGCGGTCCACTAGCTACTTATCACAAATCTGAGATAGGGTACATAATTTTCTTTCAAATAGAACAATCCATGTAGCACTTAGTAACATGGACTCATAGGGGTGAATGGTGAACCTTTCAGGTTTCAGCCGTCTGTTCCAGGTGTAAATTAGAGGTGGAGAATTCTCTGCAACTTGCAAGATTGCGGGTGGAAAATAGGCAGAGGGCAGAGGATTGCCAACAGTATGTGTGGCCTATATATATATGTTTGTCGTTGATCGATCGGTGCCCCGGGAGAGAGTTGTGGTTCACCACAACTTCTTGGGAGGTAACGTACACAGAGCCACAGAGGATGGATGTAAACCATTCACACATGTTACGTACTCAACCCACACACGCACGGCCACATTCACGTTAACCATGCAGACATGCGCGCGCTTTACGCAGCTACCATTATAAGCTAAAACACAGCGACTAGATTAGGTTCACCGTGCCAGCAAGGAAAGAAATTAGATTATGAAGTATAGTTGAGAACAAGTTGTGTTAGTTATTCGAGTTAACTGTACCACAGAATTTCTCTAGATCTTATATTTCTTACAGACTCCTATATAGTATGACTCTCGAACATCCTCACATATTATTGTCCCCAATAATCCTAAGTTAGTTATGCAGTGAGATGAGATCTACAAGATAGAAGATCCCCACATGCTCATTGATGTCACTTTAGTTGGCAGATCAAACTTGTTGAGGAACGTACGGTGCACATCTGGAATTTTGCTGAGGTGAAAAGTGCAATGTTTTGGCTTGCTATTTCCAAGTTCCAGGTACTCACCCTACCGACGTTGCCATGACGAAGGTGATCGCAGGTATGAGGTTGGTCATGGCCGTCGCCATGGAAGATGAACCCAAGTTCAGACCTTGGTAGTACAGGTACTGATTCGTCGTCGCCCTGTCAATGAACGGCAACATACAGACCAGGTGATCAGTACTCCATGTTAAGAAATCTGGTCAGTGCTCACTGCTCAGTACGTCAGTACGCCGAGACCGACCAACGTTCACAAGAAGAAGAAAAGAGTGTACCCAACAAGAGAGGCCACGAACACCAGCGCGAAGCCTGTCGTTCCGATACACACCATCTCCTTTAGCTTCTTCCTGGAGAAACAGTAATGACCACGAATGATCGATCACGACGATGATGAGATCGCTAGAGTACGTAAGACTAAGAGAGAGGATCTATCTCCTCTTGTCTTACCTGTTGGCGAGGGTGGCGATGGGGACGAGGACAAGGGTGGCGATGGCCTGCCTGTAGACGACGAACACCATGGGGCTCATGCCGCCGCTGAACAGCGCCTTGGCCCAGAGCGCCATGGCAGCGTAGATGCACTGCACCACGACCATGGCCGCCAGCGGCTTGTGCTCCTCCATGGCAAACCGCCCGCCTCTGCCTGCCGCCGCTGCTACCTGGGTAGCTAGCCGGGCACCGAGAGATCTCACCCACGCTTGTTGCGAGAGAAACTAATTGAGAGTAGGAGGGCTGTTGCAAGGAATGGCTGAGGCGGGCATTGGTGGTTATATACCCAAACGAGGTAGGTTCCACATCCCACAGGTAAAGGGTTTCTACTTTGTACTACATGTGCTGCCTCATGTGTGGATACCCACAGTGTTGTCGCTCTTGATGGTTTGGGACGCCGCCTCGCGTGGCAAGATTCATGGGTACAGGTCAGCTATTGTAGCTTACCTTGACAAATCATGACTCTTGAGAACGTGATTATGGTCTCATACGGCGTGCTTATGCCGGAGTAATTTGGAGGTTATTGTTCTTAGTGTCATTGCGTGCCAGATTGGCGTAGCTCCATGTGTCTAATCATACAATTCTGCCTCTAATAAAATTGAACAACTAGTAGTATTATGGTTACACTAGTGGAAAACGGGGCAATAGGCCCGGTCCATTTGGGCCTTTAGACCCGGTTCCCGAACCGGGACCAACTAGGCGGGACTAAAGTGTGCACCTTTAGTCCCGGTTCAAAGATAAACCGGGCCTAAAGCGCCTCAACACGTGGTGCGACCGGGGAGCTCCCGCTGGAAGGGCTTTGGTCCCGGTTCGTGGTCGAACCGGGCCTATAGTTTCTGCCGCGGCGAAGAATTACTATTTCTCTGCCGCAGGCACAGATTTGGGCTGTACCGGCGTTTCTCGCCGCGGCGGAAACGGTACTCGTTTCCCTTGCCGCGGCAGAGTTTCGGCAATGCATATCTATATCATTCAAGAAACCACAAAAAATCGTCATGAATATATATAGACATCGTCAACGAGTAGACGACATAGTCAACACGGTACACGTAATGCATGCATATTTACAATACAACTTTTCCCTGAACGAATATCCTCCGCCGTCACGATCTTCCGATAGTGCTCTCCACCTGGGGTAAGGACCTCGGTAATAAAGAATCCCGCGATTTCCTCTTGAATTGCTTTTATTTGATCCGCTGTTATGAGAGTGTCCCGCAGGCGTGTCATCTATATTTAAAAAAGGAGATCAATATATGAATGGAACTCAATACAATAGATGGTACTAATTAAGATTAATTGTGAAAATTTGTTATCGTACACGAGTGTGGTGTATTTGGGGATCCCCACCCTTGGGACGAGCCATGTCACGCATGAAGGTGCGGACGTAGTATCCACATAAGTTATTCCCTTGTTCCTGCCTCATACACTTTACGAAAAAATAGTTCGATCAAACTAATAATCAAGCATCGTATTGAAAGTAAATATCATATATAAAGTTTCACGGACATAGCTATATATATAGTACTACTTACAGGGTAATCTCTAAATGTAAGCTCCGGTTTCCACCATTCACCCGGAACGAGTATTGATGAACCGTTTCCAAGCCCTGCCCGGCAAAAAATAATGAGTAAATGAGTAATTGATTAGTTGATGATATCTTCGAATTAGAGCGGATGAAGATGCCAATACGAAATTGATTGAAACTACCTCGGAGGATGGCAGCCATGTCCGCCCATTCCGCATATTCTGTACGTTTCGAGTCCATGACGTTTACGACTCCAAGGTGAAGATCAATGATTAGGAGAATAAAATGGAAACTGCACAAGCGTAGCTCAATGATTACGAGAATAAAGTGGAAGATGCACAAGCATAATGTATGTTATATATAACACTCACTTGAAGTTGTAGGGAAAGAATATATCCTCTTTGTCTGCTTGCTTCTCTAAAAACATTACGATGTTGTCCTCTGTGTCCTTGGCGAAGTCTCGAACCGTAACTTCATGAAGTGTTTGGGTCTATGAATCCCAGCGGTAGGAGCTTGCCTCTTTTGTATTCCAAGCTTCTTCATTCTGCATAATTAAATGTATAGCGTACACAAAGAATATAATGAGGATAATTGTTAGTGCAAATGAATGAGCTACAAACTTAATTACACAAATAAATCACTTACGAGCGGTAGCAAGCGGTAGACGACTTTGTCGAGGGCGTCTTGATTGAATAACTGAAACGAGTTCGCATAACTCAAGGTTTATCTCGTCTTCCCCCGGAAGTAATGCTCATCTCTAAGATACACCGTGAGGTAGGTTTCACATCTTCGACAGGCTTTCGAGGTACCGGTCATGCAACCTTCGCATCCGAGTCCCTAGACGCGCGAGCTCGCTCGGGTTTGACGAGATCTTTTCCGTATCTATACGTGTTTACCACTTGAGCCGTTGGATAGTAATCTTCGTACTCAGCCGATGCTCCCCGAGCTCTAGCCGCCCGTTCGATCATCGATGCCGTCTCTGGATCATGATATGGCTCCACGATGAAGTGGGGTACGGCACCGAATGTCCTCGCTTGTCCAAGCCGGGCGACTTTTTTGCTTCTTTGC
>NC_061512.1:198803666-198822998 GCF_022539505.1 Lolium rigidum
CTCTGCTCTTGGAGGCCCAACACTGTCTACAAGAATAGAAGCTCCCGTAGACATCAGTTGCACAAGAAGAACATGTTGATGTAAACTTCATTAAAAATAATAATTTCAACAACAATGCTTACCGGAACAATTCTAGTAACAACTATAGGCCATATCCTTATAATAATGGCAACGGCTATGGTAATTCTTATGGAAATTCTTACAACAATAATAGGAATTCACCCCCTGGACTTGAAGCTATGCTTAAAGAATTTATTAGTACACAAACTGCCTTTAACAAATTTGTTGAGGAAAAACTCCATAAAATTGATATTCTTGTTTCTAGAGTTGATAGTCTTGCTTCTGATGTTGATCTTTTGAAATCAAAAGTTATGCCTAATAGGGATATTGAAAATAAAATTACTACTACAGCAAATGCCATTCAAGTTAGAATTAATGAGAATATAAGATTAATGGCTGAACTGCGTGCTAGGTGGGATAGAGAAGAAAATGAAAAACTAGCTAAAGAGAAGAATATAGCTAAAGTTTGGACTATTACCACCACTAGTAATGCTAATGCTACACATGTTGCTGCACCTCCTACTCATACTAATAAAAGAATTGGTGTTAGCAATGTTTCCACTTCTAATGCAAAGCGCGAAAAACTGCCTGAAGCTGCTAAAACTGCTGAAATTGCCTGTGATAAAGCTGCTGAAATTTTTTCCAACATTGGGGATGATGATCCCATTGCTTTAGATTATAATGGTTTGAATTTTGATGATTGCCACATCTCTGAAGTTATAAAGTTCTTGCAAAAACTTGCTAAAAGTCCTAATGCTAGTGCTATAAATTTGGCTTTCACGCATCATATTACAAATGCTCTCATAAAAGCTAGAGAAGAGAAACTAGAGCGCGAAGCCTCTATTCCTAAAAAGCTAGAAGATGGTTGGGAGCCCATCATTAAAATGAAAGTTAAAGATTTTAATTGTAATGCTTTATGTGATCTTGGTGCAAGTATTTCTGTTATGCCTAAGAAAATTTATAATATGCTTGACTTGCCACCAGTTGAAAAATTGTTATTTGGATGTTAATCTTGCTGATCATTCTACAAAGAAACCTTTGGGTAAAGTTGATAATGTTCGCATTACCGTTAACAATAATCTTGTTCCCGTTGATTTTGTTGTCTTGGATATTGAATGCAATGCATCTTGTCCAATTATATTGGGAAGACCTTTTCTTCGAACTCGTTGGTGCTATTATTGATATGAGGGAAGGTAATATAAAATATCAATTTCCTCTCAAGAAAGGTATGGAACACTTCCCTAGAAAGAGAATGAAGGTACCTTATGATTCTATTATTAGAACAAATTATGATGTTGATGCTTCATCTCTCGATGTTACTTGATACACACTTTCGCGCCTAGCTGAAAGGCGTTAAAGAAAGCGCTTATGGGAGACAACCCATGTTTTTACCTACAGTATTTTGTTTTTATTTTGTGTCTTGGAAGTTGTTTACTACTGTAGCAACCTCTCCTTATCTTAGTTTTGAGTTTTGTTGTGCCAAGTTAAGCCGTTGATAGAAAAGTAAGTACTAGATTTGGATTACTGCGCAGTTCCAGATTTCTTTGCTCGTCACGAATCTGGATCTATCTCCCTGTAGGTAGCTCAGAAAATTACGCCAATTTACGAGCATGATCCTCAGATATGTACGCAACTTTCATTAAATTTGAGCATTTTCGTTTGAGCAAGTCTGGTGCCATTTTAAAATTCGTCAATACGAACTGTTCTGTTTTGACAGATTCTGCCTTTTATTTCGCATTGCCTCTTTCGCTATGTTGGATGAATTTCTTTGATCCACTAATGTCCAGTAGCATTATGCAATGTCCGGAAGTGTTAAGAATGATTGTGTCACCTCTGAATATGTCAATTTATATTGTGCACTAACCCTCTAATGAGTTGTTTCGAGTTTGGTGTGGAGGAAGTTTTCAAGGATCAAGAGAGGAGTATGATGCAACATGATCAAGGAGAGTGAAAGCTCTAAGCTTGGGGATGCACCCGGTGGTTCACCCCTGCATATATCAAGAAGACTCAAGCGTCTAAGCTTGGGGATGCCCAAGGCATCCCCTTCTTCATCGTCAACATTATCAGGTTCCTCCCCGAAACTATATTTTTATTCCATCACATCTTATGTGCTTTTTCTTGGAGCGTCGGTTTGTTTTTGTTTTTGTTTTGTTTGAATAAAATGGATCCTAGCATTCACTTTATGGGAGAGATACACGCTCCGCTGTAGCATATGGACAAATATGTCCTTGGTTTCTACTCATAGTATTCATGGCGAAGTTTCTCCTTCGTTAAATTGTTATATGGTTGGAATTGGAAAATGATACATGTAGTAATTGCTAAAAATGTCTTGGGTAATGTGATACTTGGCAATTGTTGTGCTCATGTTTAAGCTCTTGCATCATATGCTTTGCACCCATTAATGAAGAAATACATAGAGCATGCTAAAATTTGGTTTGCATATTTGGTTTCTCTAAGGTCTAGATAATTTCTAGTTTTGAGTTTGAACAACAAGGAAGACGGTGTAGAGTCTTATAATGTTTTCAATATGTCTTTTATGTGAGTTTTGCTGTACCGTTCATCCTTGTGTTTGTTTCAAATAACCTTGCTAGCCTAAACCTTGTATCGAGAGGGAATACTTCTCATGCATCCAAAATACTTGAGCCAACCACTATGCCATTTGTGTCCACCATACCTACCTATACTACATGGTATTTTCCCGCCATTCCAAAGTAAATTGCTTGAGTGCTACCTTTAAAATTCCATCATTCACCTTTGCAATATATAGCTCATGGGACAAATAGCTTAAAAACTATTGTGGTATTGAATATGTAATTATGCACTTTATCTCTTATTAAGTTGCTTGTTGTGCGATAACCATGTTTGCTGGGAACGCTATCAACTCTTTGTTGAATATCATGTGAGTTGCTATGCATGTTCGTCTTGTCTGAAGTAAGAGCGATCTACCACCTTATGGTTAAGCATGCATATTGTTAGAGAAGAACATTGGGACGCTAACTAAAGCCATGATCCATGGTGGAAGTTTCAGTTTTGGACATATATCCTCAATCTCAAATGAGAAAATTATTAATTGTTGTTACATGCTTATGCATAAAAGAGGAGTCCATTATCTGTTGTCTATGTTGTCCCGGTATGGATGTCTAAGTTGAAGAATAATCAATAGCGAGAAATCCAATGCGAGCTTTCTCCTTAGACCTTTGTACAGGCGGCATAGAGGTACCCCTTTGTGACACTTGGTTAAAACATGTGCATTGTGATGATCCAGGTAGTCCAAGCTAATTAGGACAAGGTGCGGGCACTATTGGTACACTATGCATGAGGCTTGCAACTTATAAGATATAATTTACATGATGCATATGCTTTATTACTACCGTTGACAAAATTGTTTCATGTTTTCAAAATCAAAGCTCTAGCACAAATATAGCAATCGATGCTTTTCCTCTATGAGGACCATTCTTTTACTTTCAATGTTGAGTCAGTTCACCTATTTCTCTCCACCTCAAGAAGCAAACACTTGTGTGAACTGTGCATTGATTCCTACATACTTGCTTATTGCACTTATTATATTACTCTATGTTGACAATATCCATGAGATATACATGTTACAAGTTGAAAGCAACCGCTGAAACTTAATCTTCTTTTGTGTTGTTTCAATACCTTTACTTTGAATTATTGCTTTATGAGTTAACTCTTATGCAAGACTTATTGATGCTTGTCTTGAAGTGCTATTCATGAAAAGTCTTTGCTTTATGATTCACTTGTTTACTCATGTCATACACATTGTTTTGATCGCTGCATTCTCTACATATGCTTTACAAATAGTATGATCAAAATTATGATGGCATGTCACTCCAGAAATTATCTTTGTTATCGTTTTACCTGCTCGGGACGAGCAGAACTAAGCTTGGGGATGCTGATACGTCTCCAACGTATCGATAATTTCTTGTGTTCCATGCCACATTATTGATGTTATCTACATGTTTTATGCACACTTTATGTCATATTCGTGCATTTTACGGAACTAACCTATTAACAAGATGCCGAAGTGCCGATTCTTTGTTTTCTGCTGTTTTTGGTTTCAGAAATCCTAGTAAAGAAATATTCTCGGAATTGGACGAAATAAAAGCCCGAGAGGCCTATTTTTCCACGAAGCTTCCAGAAGACCGAAGACGAGACGAAGAGGGGCCACGGGGTGGCCAAACCCTAGGGCGGCGCGGCCCCACCCCTGGCCGCGCCGGCCTATGGTTTGGGCCCCCTGTGCCGCCTCTCGACCTACCCTTCCGCCTACTTAAAGCCTCCGTGACGAAACCCCCAGTACCGAGAGCCACGATACGGAAAACCTTCCAGAGACGCCGTCACCGCCGATCCCATCTCGGGGGATCCTGGAGATCGCCTCCGGCACCCTGCCGGAGAGGGGAATCATCTCCCGGAGGACTCTACACCGCCATGGTCGCCTCCGGAGTGATGAGTGAGTAGTCTACCCCTGGACTATGGGTCCATAGCAGTAGCTAGATGGTTGTCTTCTCCCCATTGTGCTATCATTGTCGGATCTTGTGAGCTGCCTATCATGATCAAGATCATCTATATGTAATTCTATATGTTGCGTTTGTTGGGATCCGATGAATAGAGAATACTTGTTATGTTGATTATCAAAGTTATGCTTAAGTGTTGTTTATGATCTTGCATGCTCTCCGTTATTAGTAGATGCTCCGGCCAAGTAGATGCTTTTAACTCCAAGAGGGAGTACTTATGCTCGATAGTGGGTTCATGCCGCATTGACACCAGGACGATGTGACGAAAAGTTCTAAGGTTGTGTTGTGCTGTTGCCACTAGGGATAAAACATTGATGCTATGTCTAAGGATGTAGTTGTTGATTACATTACGCACCATACTTAATGCAATTGTCCGTTGCTTGCAACTTAATGCTTGGAGGGGGTTCGGATGATAACTCTGAAGGTGGACTTTTTAGGCATAGATGCAGTTGGATGGCGGTCTATGTACTTTGTCGTAATGCCCAATTAAATCTCACTATACTCATCATGATATGTATGTGCATTGTCATGCTCTCTTTATTTGTCAATTGCCCAACTGTAATTTGTTCACCCAACATGCTGTTCGTCTTATGGGAGAGACACCTCTAGTGAACTGTGGACCCCGGTCCAATTCTCTTTACTAAAATACAATCTACTGCAATACTTGTTTTTACTGTTTTCTCTGCAAACAATCATCTTCCACACAATACGGTTAATCCTTTGTTACAGCAAGCCGGTGAGATTGACAACCTCACTGTTTCGTTGGGGCAAAGTACTTTGGTTGTGTTGTGCAGGGTTCCACGTTGGCGCCGGAATCTCCGGTGTTGCGCCGCACTACATCCCGCCGCCATCAACCTTCAACGTGCTTCTTGGCTCCTCCTGGTTCGATAAACCTTGGTTTCTTTCTGAGGGAAAACTTGCTGATGTGCTCATCATACCTTCCTCTTGGGGTTGCCCAACGAACGTGTGAAATACACGCCATCAGCAGCGCTTGCATAGCTCGTGGAGTATCAACGACGGCCTCGAGGGCTAAGCATACCTTCCATCCAAGATCCGCGGCGGTCAGCCCTCCACGCACCCCACTCTCTATGTTTCTCCCTCTCGTACCAGTTCTCGTACCAGTTCTGACGGAATGGATGCGCAGCAGGTGACGATTAAAGGAGTCTAACACGGACTGTCCGGCGACACAACAAACTCTTAAGATCTAGAAAAGATAAGACCATGTGGTTCTCATTGTACCAGAACTGATATAGCAAACTCGGCCGCAAACTAGAATTTCTTTCTTACCGTTTATATTCTGTATGGGTTTAACTGAGATGTGGTAAAATAGATTTTGTGATCTCTACAGCCCCATGCTTTTCACATAAATCCTACGGTACTTCCTAGCTTTGGTAACGCACACGTCTATTTAGCAGGGCTCAGAGCATCTCCAGTCGCGTCCCCCAAAGCGTCCCCCAAAACAATTTGGGGGCCGGACCAAAAAACGGTTCCAGCTGCGTCCCCCAAAGCCCAATTTTGTCCGGCGCGTCCCGATACGGTGTCCGGCGCCCCGAGCCCGTCCCCGTACCACAGGGGACGCTCCGGGCACGCCGGACACAACGAAAAGCGAGGCGAAGCGACGCGGGCCCGACGCGTCAGCGGCTCGGAAGGCTAAAACCCCGTCGCCTACCTTTGGTCAAGCGACGTTAATGGCGTCCCTGTTTTCCCAGGCGACGCAGGGACGCGTCTCGTCGTGCATGGCCGCGTGGCCGTCCGCGCCAGCGTTATTGCGTGCAACCACCCGCTGCCGCCGCTGTGCATTAAGACGCCCTGTAGTTCGTCCCCCAATTTCTCACCGCTCCCAAACCTTCTCGTCGCCGCCGCCTCCCCCCTTCCAGATCTTCTCCTCGCTGCTCCAAAAATGTCGAGCTCGTCCTCCCGCAAGATCGCCGCGGCGAACGGCTTCATCCGCGGTAGCTTAACCGTGGTGGAGGCGTGGGCGTTGTACCACGCCTGATATCTAGTCCCGCCGGACATGCGGCTGCCAAGCCGCGGCGGCTGGAAGATGGCCGTGAACGTCATTGGCGTCCCGCCGCCGCCGAAGCCAGGCACGGACCAATGGAGGGACGGCATCAAGGCCCGGCGGGCTCAACTCACCGCCGAGGAGCGGTTGGATCCGACGTGGGCGGCCAACAACAACGACGCCTGGTGGAAGACGTACTTCAAGACGAAGTACGACATCGAGATGTACAGCACCGACGGGCTCGTCGGCGGGCCCAACAGCTGGAACAAGGACGTCCGCGCCCTGTTCTGGGGCGTTCCGGGGCGCACCCTCGAGAACGCCATCCGCGACATCCGCAACGGTGCTCCAAGGTTGGAGACGCCGTCGTCACCGCCACCGTCTCCTCGAGGAGGACCACCGCAATGGCAGCCGAGGAGGACGACGTACTCGTCCTCCTCGAACTCTTCTTCCTCAGGACCGGCGCGATCGACGCCGTCCTCGTCGTACCGCTCGGCGCCCTACATCGTCCCCAAACGCGAGGTGAAGGAGTAGCCGGCGACGCCCGTAACACGAGGCGTGGCGGCAGCGGTAGCCGGCGGTAGCAAGAGAGGCGCGGCGGCGCCCTCCTCATCCCGAAGCCGGAGGTGAAGGAGGAGCCGGAGGAAGCGGCGCAGGCGGCGCTGTTGGCGGAGTACGAGCGGCAGCAGCGGCTCATCGCCAGCGGCCGACGACCCCGAGGACCGCCCGTGGCTGCGGGCGGCGTGCTTGGCGTCCGTGAACGACAAGGACGCCTGGAGGGGCGACCTGGACATGGCGATCGCCATGTCCATCCGCGACTCCGGCAAGCCGCTCGTGGACCTCACCGACGACGGCGAGGCAGGATCAAGCGGCTTGGTGAAGGACGAGCCTGTCGACGAGCGCGTCAAGCAGGAGGTCGTCATCGACGAGATGTACAACTTTCAGCAGTACTACGACCCGCAAGTACTTCTAGATTAGGTTTAGTTTAAATTTAGTCAAATTTCGTTCGAATCTATGTAAGTTTGGACGAATCTAATCGAATCTCGCTAAGTTTAAAATTTCCGAAATTTTGTTCGGAGAATGCGACTGGGGAGCGACGTCCCCCAAACGCGGAACGAACAAAACACGTCCCCAAACGCTCAATCCGGCGCGTTTTGGGGACGTCGAGTGGAGATGCTCTCGTACCGTTTTTTCCTTTTCTGATTTTGTCGCTCTGCTAGCAAAGCTTTGCAAAAATGCAATCTGAAAGCAGGGTCTTTGTGAAAAAAAGGACCGATGAGATCTCAAAAAAAATGACCGAGGAGATAAAGTTGTGACTACCTTCTGCGTTTCCAGATATGGGGAATTCCCCATTTGGAGCCCCGGCCGCTCTCGCTCTCTGCCTAGTCTTCAGGCGTCCGCCGGCTGCAGCTTCGCTATCCCAACAGAGCTCGCTCTTTCCCTCACTGCTTCCCCCTCGTCGAGTTATGGCCCAGCCTCGCCGGCTCCGCTCGCGTGCAGGCCGTCGCCGCCCCATCATAATAGGCCATAGCGCCGAGCTCCTCATCCTCGTCGCACCCGACCGGCCCCGTCGCCGAGCCGAGCTCCTCGTCGCACTCGGCCGGCCCTCCTCCTCTCTCGTTTAACTCACGTACGCGCGCGCACACCTTAATCTTGCTCGCCACACCGCCAAATCCCTCTGCCTGGTGCCGTACAGCCAAGTCTGAATTTCAGTCAATTTTGGGCAATTTCGGAGCTCCGCATTTCGCTCCACTTCTCTCCCATTGGGGATCGATGGGGAAGTTATTTGTAGACACCTTGCTGATAACCAGCCAATTTACATGGTATATAAACCGATGTTATTTCCTCTGTAGAACCGAGGTGGGACTAACAAAAAGAATAAGATGACGCGAGGAAGCGAAACCGAAACAAATTGATCGATTCCGTGCGTTCCCTGGTCAGAAATTGGGCCATTCACCCGGCCCACATCATGCGAAGCTGGGGGTCGTTTGTCTGGGAGAGAAGATGAGAAAGAAACGGTTACATGGCATTGGTGCGTAATATGCGATTTGGTGGGAGGGCAAAACGGTCTAACGAAAAGTTGGACGAAAATTTTGGCAGAAACCTTCCTTCCTTTATTATTAGGTATATAGATTATGGTTTGTATGTGCATCGCTCTGACACCGAAGCCCGAAGGTTCTGGGGTAAAATTGCGGTCAGATTTTCTTTAGCTGTCAACCAAAAAAACATTATTTAAATTAGGATTTTCGGGTATATCGAGATTGCTAAACAGAAGTGCTAACATTTCTTATCTACAATTTGGCTTATTCTACGGGCAAATAATTTGCATGGGAAGCACTTTGATTAATTTCGAATTAACCTCTAGTTTGCGGGCTCATGAGACCACAGTTGAGGAATACAGCTCGTAGTGGAGTCATTTTTGCCAATAATCTCGAGGCGAGCTAAAGTATGATGCAATGCAAACAGCTCACAATCTTGAGCATTTTTGACAGCCTGCCTGAATAGTCAACTCTTATAGTCTTATTGCAATCAACGGACTAAATATAGCATCAAATAAGCCAACATGGCTTTTATCAAAGAATTAACAAAAATGTAAGTACAATCGTGGCGTATAAGTAATCATACAGTGCACTTATCCATGATAATCAAAGCTTATAATAATTCATAGACTTAGCTCTGCAACCCTGATATGTCTGAAGGGAAGGATATACGGGTGCTACTTGTATTATTGTAAGACCTGTGCTTCGTACACCTCCCCTAAGTTTTTGTTGAACGGGCATTTTAGAAATTTTCTAACTCATGTCAACTGAAACTTCTTAATTCGGGTCATGCCATGTTAGTCTGTCAAACTGTCACACGAATATCCATGCTGTTTTGGCCTTGCAAACATGTTCGTATTCATTTTGGGAGGTGCTCGGCCTCCCAAAGCGGCTATACAACCAACAAATTTGAATAAATACTTAAATAGGTTACCGCTAAACAACGGTGTCACATAATGAAATAGAAATCATATGTTTGCATAATAGAAAACCTCTCATCCATCTAAGCCATAAATACCGGTTCCCTTACGAACCGGTACTAAAGGGTGCATTAGTACCGGTTGCATTGTCCAGACCTTTAGTACCGGTTCGTAAGGACCTTTAATACGGTTCGTGACACGAACCGGTACTAAAGGGTTCGCGTCAGCGGAAAAACCTTTAGTACCGGTTCGTGACACGAACCGGACACGAACCGGTACTAAAGGGTAGACCTTTAGTACCGGTTCGTGACACGAACCGGTATTAAAGGTTTTTCTGCTCCCCCACGCAGCTCCACCCCCCTGTGGATCGCCTTTTTTGACAGTGTAAAATAGAAAAAAAAATGATAGAAAATTCAAAAAATAAAATGTTTTCAGATTCTTGTATGTTATGCAACCTACTATTAGGAAAAATTAACAAATTTGAATTTTCACTTTTGTTGCAAAAAAAGTTTTGAAAAATTGTAAAACCGCAATAACTTTTGCATACGACGTCGAAAAAAAACGTATAATATATCAAAAAAATCCTGGGGAAAAGTTAATCCGATTTCACCTGGGTTTACCCGGTTAGCCAATTTTTAGATTCTCAAAATTCCTAATGAAAATATGAAAGCAGGAAGATTTTAGTTTTTTTTTCCAGAAATTTAGAAATTTATATATTTTTATTTTTAAAAAAATTAAAATATTAATTATAAGATTTTTTGAGTCCTAACATATTACTATTACTTTTATCAAATTATTTCAAGTTTTAGGTTTTGCAAAAAATATTAATTTTTAAAAAATAATTAAAAATAATAAAAATTTAAAAATATAATTTTATTTATTTATTCAAAATTATTATTACATCAGGAATTCAAACGATAAAAAGTGTGACTGTCGTTGCCTAATCGACGGTACCTCGGAGGAGGGATCCTCACGAGGGGGAGAAGAAGTAGGGGCCATAGGGCGGAGTGCACACGGGACGGTGGTACGCGAGTTACCCAGCTTCGGAACACCGCACGATGACGGGGCCTACTGCTGCTTGCCCGGAATTATCCGGGCGCTTTCGCGTTGTTACAATGAGTTGTGGTTGTGCCACTAGGGCTCCCGGGATCCGGCTTATAAAGGCGCACGGATCTAGGGTTTACATGGAGAGTCCTAGCCGGATTACGGATAGCCTAACTACGGTACAATATCTTGCCGTGCACGTCACGGATCCGCCTTCCATATACGTCGTACTCGGATCCGGGTCCCTCATGGGCCTCCATGGATCCGGGTTACTCCTATGTCGGTACGGATCCGGCCTCGTCGATCTCGGGCTGGACTTCTCCCTTCATGATCAACGACGAATCGGGCCGCCCGATGGGCCACATTCCTCATCACCGTCTGTGGGCCACCCGGGCTTGCCGGATCTAGGCACTGTCGATGGTACACCTATGAAGTATACCCACAACAGTGACATCGACCAACATGTTAATAGGATTGATATGATACTACTATCACATACATGCGCGCGAAGCACTTGGAAGTGGAACGGGATGGAACTTGGAAGTTAAGTGTGCTAGTGCGGGAGTAGTGTGAGGATGGATGATCGACCGGGAAGTTTGACTACGAGTAAGTAATTTGACTAGAGATTAAGTGTAGTTAGAGACTAACGGAAATACTAGTAATTCTGAAAAAAATAAAAAAATAAAGGCCGTGAAAAAAAGGGTGTGAAAAATAATTAGAAAAAATGGAAAAAAAATTAAACGAAATAGGCTTTAATACCGGTTCGTGTTACGAACCGGTACCAAAGGTCTCCAGCCCCACGGGTTCCTCCGTGCCCACGTGGAAGCACCTTTAGTACCGGTTCGTAAGGAACCGGTACTAAAGGTGAGAGGCTTTTAGTACCGAATAATTAGTACCGGTTCCAAAACTGGACAATAGCAAATCGAGCTTGGAGGACAAAAAATGGCCGCTCGACATCATTCCGGCAAGCCTCCTGGCACTGAGCACCAAGCTCTTTTTCCCGGAGTAGGGCATGAGATTATCTTCACAAATGTTTCTCATCTTGGATAGATCCCATCCACCAGGAAGTATCCCTTGGTAAACTCCTGACCATTGATCATAGGAGGAGACTGACCTTCAATAAGCTTGGCAAATATATCAGAGCACTGCAACACATTGATGCCATTGTGGGATTCAGCAATACCAAAGAAAAAATGTCAAATCCATACCTCATGATGTGCCACTATCTCAAGTATCACGCTGCAACCTCCTTTGTGATCTTTGTACACTTCTTGCCAAGAAAATGGATTGTTCTTCCACTAGCAATGCATATAATCGATGTTTCCAAGCATCAGCGAAAATCCTGTTACTACATTATGTGCCATGATTCAAGCAATATCTTCTGGAGTGGGTGATCATAGGTATAGTTCTCCAAACACTGTCACTACTGCCTGACAAAATCGATACATGCAAGCCTTACATAAGCATGTAGTCAGCTTGTGTATAAGCAGGAGCTACATAGGCTAGCATGCTCTTAGGACATCTTGAGTGACCCGACATAAACAGACATAAAGTGACCATTTACATCCGCGTGAACAAGAATTGGAGAAAATCTCAGCCTAGCTGCTCGGTGAAACTGACCGGCTGGTTCGCGCCAATGCACCCGTGGCCCAAATTTGGGTTCGGAATGCATCACCGCAAACCGCAAACGAGACCGCGCGCAGTTTACTCCCATACCTACATGGCCCGTCCGCCAGAATCCACTGCCACTCCCGCCAACCCCAAAAAAATGCATTCCGCTGACGCCAAGCCCTATCCTGCGATGGACGCCGTGGCTACCATGGACATCAACCAAGCCACCGTAAGTAGTTTCCCCGCCATCACAAAGCCCACCCCGAACCCAACCCAAAATCGGGTCGTCGCCGACCACGTAGGGAAGGACAAGGTGCCGAAGAAGGAGACGGTGAAGGAGAAGACGATACAGACCAAGAAATGCAATTACCGCCGTGGCGTCGTGCCAGCGAAGATAACCCAGCAAAATGCTGAGGTCACTGCGAGATTGACCACTCAGATGGCCTTGGAGATTAAAGCCAATGCCGACGCCCAGCACTGGCTATCGCCAGTCGTTGCTGAGGCAATTCTCAAGATAAAGCGTGAGGCAATCGTCGGCCATGCCCAGGTGTCATTGATGAGCTCTATAAGTTCCCAGGCCACACGACCACCTCTACAATAAAGCCCATCACTTTTTCTGCCGGCTACGCCATGTCACGCAATGCAGGTCTAGTAGCCTCTCTCCTGGCTCGACGCCTCTCGATCATTGTCACCAGATGTCCTGTACTTTGATGGCATCATCAGGGTCTTTGGTCTGGACCTGTCCCGCACGCCTGGCGGTGATCCGGCAGAAGACCCCATTAGGAAGGCTCAGGCAATCTAGCAGGTGAACATGCCAGCCCCCGCAACCTATTTGAGGAAATGACACAGCCCATCCTGACGCCCACCAACCCGGTATGCTCACCCGATCTCACGTCCCTTTACTATGTGATATAGTCCTTTGATTCCTGGTGATCCTCATGCTTACTACGTCGATCACAGCGAGGGCTACATTGAGGCGATGATCCATGGTGGTGGCTTTCTCACTTACAATGACATTGGGACCAAAACCTAGACCCAAGGGTACTACATCGATGAGGCCCCATTGTTCTCCCAATTGGGCCAACCTATGGAGCAAGAACGCCCGTGCTCGACGATGCCCAGGGTGAGGGCTTCGAGGAAGCTGTGGCCCATGTCGGGGCAAAGGACACCAGCGAGGGAAAAAAGAAGGGCATGAGACAAAGGACCTCCGGCTACATCAACAAAGAGGACTTCGTGCTATGCCTATATTGGATGTCCATCAACTAGGATCCTATATATGGTGCCGAGCAAAAAGGCCATGCATATTGGTGGAAGGTCACCCAAGAATTCCATGAATGCCGACTACTAGCTCGGTTCCAGATTCATAGTATCCACAACTAGTTGGCCCTCCAATAGATGTGGACGTACATCCAACAAGTGACAAACAAGTTTTGTGTGGTGATCGATCATGTCGTTTCGCACAAAGTTAGCAGCACTGACTCAACATAAAAGTAAAAGAAAGGTCCTTCAAAGAGGAAAGCATCGATTGCTATATTTGTGCTAGAGCTTTGGTTTTGAAAACATGAAACAATTTTGTCAACGGTAGTAATAAAGCATGTGTATCATGTAAATTATATCTTACAAGTTGCAAGCCTCATGCATAGTGTACTAATAGTGCCCGCACCTTGTCCTAATTAGCTTGGGTTAACACCGATCATCATTGCATAACATATGTTTCAACCAAGTGTCACAAAGGGGTACCTCTATGCCGCCTCGTACAAGGGTCTAAGGAGAAAGTTCGCATTGGATTTCTCGCTTTTGATCATTCTTCAACTTAGACACCCATACCGGGACAACATAGACAACAGATAATGGACTCCTCTTTTAATGCTTAAGCATTCAACAACAGCTTAATATTCTCATAAGAGATTGAGGTTTTATGTCCAAACTGAAACTTCCACCATGATTCATGGCTTCAGTTAGCGGCCCAATGTTCTTCTCTAACAGTATGCATACTCAAACCATTTGATTGTGAAAACCGCCCTTACTTCAGACAAGACGAACATGCATAGCAACTCACATGATATTCAACAAAGAGTAGATGGCGTCCCCAGGAACATGGTTATCGCACAACAAGCAACTTAATAAGAGATAAAGTGCATAAGTACATATTCAATACCACAATAGTTTTTAAGGCTATTTTGTCCCATGAGCTATATATTGCAAAGGCAAATGATGGAAATTTAAAGGTAGCACTCAAGCAATTTACTTTGGAATGGCGGAGAAATACCATGTAGTAGGTAGATATGGTGGACGCAAATGGCATAGTGGTTGGCTCAAGGATTTTGGATGCATGAGAAGTATTCCCTCTCGATACAAGGTTTAGGCTAGCAAGGTTATTTGAAACAAACACAAGGATGAACCGGTGCAGCAAAACTCACATAAAAGACATATTGAAAACATTATAAGACTCTACACCGTCTTCCTTGTTGTTCAAAACTCAATACTAGATATTATCTAGACTCTAGAGAAACCAAATATGCAAACCAAATTTTAGCAAGCTCTATGTGTTTCTTCATTAATGGGTGCAAAGTATATGATGCAAGAGCTTAAACATGAGCACAACAATTGCCAAGTATCAAATTATCCAAGACATTTTAGAATTACTACATGTAGTATTTTCCAATTCCAACCATATAACAATTTAACGAAGAGGAAACTTCGCCATGAATATTATGAGCTAAGAACACATGTGTTCATACGAACCAGCGGAGCGTGTCTCTCTCCCACACAAGCATGATGTAATCCAATTTATTCAAACACAAACAAAAATAGAAACAAACAAACAGTACGCTCCAAGTAAAGTACATAAGATGTGACGGAATAAAAATATAGTTTCGTGGGAGGAACCTGATAATGTTGTTGATGAAGAAGGAGATGCCTTGGGCATCCCCAAGCTTAGACGCTTGAGTCTTCTTGAAATATGCAGGGGTGAACCACCGGGGCATCCCCAAGCTTAGAGCTTTCACTCTCCTTGATCATAGTATATCATCCTCCTCTCTTGACCCTTGAAAACTTCTTCCACACCAAACTTTAAGCAAACTCATTAGAGGGTTAGTGCATAATAAAAAACTCACATGTTCAGAGGTGACACAATCATTCTTAACACTTCGGACATTTCTCAAAGCTACTGGAAGGTAATGGAACAAAGAAATCCACCCAACACAAATAAAGAAGCAATGCGAAATAAAAGGCAGAATCTGTCAAAAACAGAACAGTCCGTAAAGACGAATTTTAAAATGGCACCAGACTTGCTCAAATTGAAACACTCAAAACTAATGAAAGTTGCGTACATATCTGAGGATCACTCACGTAAATTGGCATAATTTTCTGAGTTACCTACAGAGAATTAGACCCAGATTCGTGAGAGACAGCAATGTTGTTTCTGCGCAGCAATCCAAATCTAGCATCAACTTTACCATAGAGACTTTACTTGGCACAAAAACATGATAAGGAGAGGTTGCTACAGTAGTAAACAACTTCCAAGACGCAAATATAAAACAAAGTACTGTAGCAAAATAACACATGGGTTATCTCCCAAGAAGTTCTTTCTTTATAGCCGTTAAGATGGGCTCAGCAGTTTTAATGATGCACTCGCAAGAAATAGTTTTTAGAGCAAGAAGAGAGCTTCAAGAGGTAAATTCAAAACAAATTTAAGTCTAACATGCTTCCTATGAAGAGGAATCTTGTACACAAATGAATTCATGAAGAACAAAGTGACAAGCATAAGAGGATAAAACACGAGTAACTTCAAGATTCTCGACATAAAGAGGGGAAACTTAATATTATTAAGATGCATATAACCATATTCCCCTCTCTCATAATAACTTTCAGTAGCATCATTGATGAAATCCACAATATACCCATCACATAAAACATTCTTATCATGGTTCATATGCATAGAAGTATCATTAAATTTGGCATAAGAAAAGTTATTCTCATTAATAGTAATTGGAGCAAGATTATTATCAAGAATTTGAACATGGTAAACAAATTGCATATTAAGGGAATTGTTTTTGGTAATCCAATCATGACTATGACAAGTTTCATAAGGATAGTTAGAACCTATATCATAGCATTCTTTATAATAATCATCGGAGATCGAGGGCACAGTTGTCATCATAGGAAATAGAATAGTTATTTTTCACAGTCGGTTTATCTGTGTCCACACCATCATTGTTATTAGAAGGAGATGTATCAGGAACATAATGACCAGTAGCTAAAGGATTTTCGAACACCTCTTCCCCAAGCTTAGAGCTTTCTATATCATTATGGGAGGAAGCATGGATAGTACTGACACTATGGCAATTATTATCATCATTTTCAGAATTAGTTTCCCAGTAGATTTGTAATATCAAAAGTAGTGTGCTCATTCAAATCATGATCGCTAATGTATGTAAAGGGCATAGGAAGATCATCGTATTCAGATTCATTGTCACAATAATCATTAGGAGCAACATACTTACGGTTACCTAGCGTTATCTCATTCACGCGGGGATATGCTGTTACCTCTTTCTTTTTATTCCCCTTATTCTTCTTCTTCTTCTTCGTTCCCTTCTTCTTCTTCTTCTTCTCCTTCTCCTTTTCCTCGTTCCCTTCTTCAGGAGGGAGAGGCTTGAAGGGTGGCTTGTCCGCATAACCTGATTTACTTTCAGAAACAATAGAAGAAACTTGGGAGGATCCCTCCTTTTCATTAATTAGTTGAAAACACACAGCGGTCCTATCATATTTTGGCAAGGTGTCATCTTCTAAAATATTTTGTATGTAAGTATTTGTATGGCTATTATCAATGCAATAAGAAAAACACCCATGGAGGACATCATCAATATCAAGATCACTCATATGTAACAAAGAGATTTTTCTCGACAGTTCTTCACACCCCAAAAATAAAGTAAGTTCATCATGCTGATTAGGAGTAATTTCATCATCACAATACAAATTTGCAGCACTCATTGGGTTCAAATTATCATTGGAGGAGCATTGAAAATTAAAATGACCCACTTCATGGCAAACTTCACAAATAAAAGGATAGAGGGCACAAACTTTTTTACCAAGATCATCTAGAGCCCTAAACCACTTTCTAGTTTTTTCATTAGCATGATGGATACAATATTCATCTTTGATTTGATTAATTCCACAAGGTCTATGTATTCCACAAAAATTAACATGCTTATAGGAAATAACATTCTTAAGAGTTTGAGCATGCTCATTACAATAATTAACAACAATTTCATTCTTCATGCAAGCCTCTTTAAAAGGTTCATGATACTTATCAAAATTCTTTTTAGGCAATTCAAAATGAGAAGCAAAGGCTTTATAAAGATTTGCAGCAACTTGAGAGTCAAGACCATAAGTAGCACTCATATTTCGAAATTTATCGGTATCCATAAAAGTTTCAATGCATTCATAATCATAATTTATACCGACTCTTTACCTTTGTCGTTCTCCCAATCTTCAGCGTTCTCCTTAATCCGATCAAGAAGGTCCCTTTTAAACTCTTCTTTGTTGCGCGTGAATGATCCAGAACAAGTAGCATCCAGACAAGGTCTTATCTTGAAAAGAAAGTCTTGCATAGAAATTATCAATGATGATATTACCCGGAAGCTCATGATTGGGGCATTTGAGCATTAAAGACTTCAATCTCTCCCATGCTTGGGCAATACTCTCTCCATCATGAGGCCAGAAATTATATATTCGGTTTCGGTCTTTGTGAATTTCACTTGGAGGATAGAATTTAGAATAAAATAGATGCACAATATCCTTCCAATCAAGAGAATGCTCATCCTTCAGCAGTTTATGCCAATGCGCCGCTTTACTCGAGACAACGACATAGAGAATAATTTCTTCTTCACTTCATCCATAGAGATACCTGCACACTTGAATAACCCGCATAATTCATGCAAAAACAGTAAATGATCTCCAGGATGCACAGTTCCATCCCCTTCATAGCGGTTATCCATAACACGTTCAATAATTTTCATAGGTATTTTATATGGAGTACTTTCAGTAGGTGCATTTAAAATATCACAAGCATCATTAGAGTTATCGCATATGGGAGATAAAGTATTATCAGAACAAATTTTCTCCCCTAAAGATGGGAAGCTAAAAAGTTCACAAAAACTAGCTTCCCCAAGCTTAGACTTCTCCATAGCATTAGCAGTAATTGCATTCATACTAATAACATCGCTACTAGCATGCAAATGAGGTTCCATTGGTTTTTTAATGTTTGCACCAAACAATTCTAAATCAGGAAAAAGATTAAAAAGCTCACTAATTTTTTTGTTGTTTTCCATTATGCCTAACTAGTGTAAACAAGAAACAAAAAGATGCAATTGCAGGATCTAAAGGAAATATCTTCGAGCACAAACACAATGGCGCCAGAAAAGTATGGTTACCTGGAACCGGAGTATGAGTGCCTTTTACCTTTCCTCCCCGGCAACGGCGCCGTAAAAGTGCTTGATGTCTACGGGAGCTTCTATTCTTGTAGACAGTGTTGGGCCTCCAAGAGCGAGAGGTTTGTAGAACAGCAAGCAAGTTTCCCTTAAGTGGATACCCAAGGTTTATCGAACTCGGGGAGGAAGAGGTCAAAGATATCCCTCTCATGCAACCCCGCAACCACAAAGCAAGAAGTCTCTTGTGTCCCCAACACACCTAATAGGTGCACTAGTTCGGCGAAGAGATAGTGAAATACAGGTGGTATGAATAAGTAGTAGCAACAAGCACCTGAAAAGTGCTTTGCCCAGAGACAAGTAAACAAGCAAGTAGTAATGCAAGCAGTAGTAACACAAGTAAAACAAGTAAACAAGCAGCGATAGCAGATATCTAGGAACAAGGCCTAGGGATTACACTTTCACTAGTGGACACTCTCAACATTGATCACATAACGAATAGATAAATGCATACTCTACACTTTTGTTGGATGATGAACACATTGCGTAGGATTACACGAACCCTCAATGCCGGAGTTAACAAGCTCCACAATAATGCTCATATTTTAGTAACCTTTAGTGTAAGATAGATCAACAGTACTAAACCAAGTACTAGCATAGCATGCACACCGTCACCTTCATGCATATGTAGGAGGAATA
>NC_061512.1:198823098-198884523 GCF_022539505.1 Lolium rigidum
TTTTTGAACAATGATAAACCAACTACATACAAAGAAGTTATGATGGGCCTCGACTCCGTTAAAATGGCTATACGTCATGAAATCCAAGATAGATGAATACTTTTTGAAAGTAAACGGATCTATAAAATTGATGGACTTGGATGGAATATCCTTGAATAAGCTCGATTTGTCGAAAAGTTGTTTACGACAAAGTTCAAAGAGTTGACTACGATAAGATTATAGTCTATGTGGATTATTCTAGTAATCGCTACATATTTCTTTCATGAGATATGATAGTAGGATGGCAAAATACATTACTTAACAGAAGTGTGTATTAAAGGTGTATACAAGATACAACCAATTGTTTTGCTAGTCCGTGGAATACTAGATAGGTAAACGAACTTCAATTGGATGAAGTGAGTATCACGGAGTTGGAATCTTCACCGGATGAAATAGTCAAAGAGTTTTTGATTTCATCAGAAACGATGAAGAGGCTTGCATTTGCAAGAAATTAAGTGGGAGCGCTGAGACATATTTATAATACTTTATGTAGATACATATAGTTGGTTATAAATGATGTAATTATATACTTGATTATAAAAAAGGTTTCATTGAGAATTAACTTCAATGAAAGGATATGAACTGAAACATATTTAGTGTCAAGATCTATGAAGATAGATTGAAACACATAATAAGTTTAAGTCAAAGTACATAGAAAGGATATTGAAGTAGTTCAATATAGAAATATTAAGAAAATGTTCTTGTCATGTGAAGTTTTAACAAAACTTGAGTGTATACGACACTCAATAAGTAAAAACACATGAGTGATTTAGATCACAATTAATATGTACACAATCGGATGTCCTGTGCTCTAAAATGTTAGGAGCATATAGCGAGAATGATTCATGTGATAATCATTGGACAAACAGTAAGAATATCCCTGTGTACTTTAGAAGAACCAAGGATATATAAATAGTTTTGTATGGAGAAATGACAAACAAATCGCTGTAAGGTGTTGCACCGATATTGGTTTTGTCACATATAAAAATAAAAATTTCAATCTCAAAATTAGGCTAAGTGTTGTTTAAAAGGTAGCACAATGCTAGATTTAGAAGAGTTCTAAATGTTGTGACGGATTCTACAAACGAAGGCAGAATATGTCGTTGTTTTGACAATGACTGAGGATGTTAAGTCAAGAGGTTCTTTGAGAACTTGGTGTAGTTCCGATAGTGTCAGAACTTTGAAGCTATTTGTGTATGACAATATTAGTGACATATTTCAGACCGCGGAATTAAGGTTCCACCAGAAGACCAAACATATTTAATGCCGACTCATTTGGAAAATGAGTGATGCGTGAAGACGCAAATGAATTGCAAAATACATACGTTTCGAGTGTGTCGGAACCGTTGACTAAAGCTCTCCCTAGGGCAAAGTATGACCAACACCGGAATGCCATGGGTGTTAGGTACATTACAATGTAATCTAGATTATTGACTCTAGTGCAAGTGGGAGACTGTTGGAGATATGCCCAAGAGGCAATAATAAAAGTGGTTATTATATATCTTTATGTTTATGTTAAATGTTTATATACCATGCTATAATTGTATTAACCGAAACATTGATACATGTGTGTTATGTAAACAACAATGAGTCCCTAGTAAAGCCTCTTAACTAGCTTGTTGATTAATAGATGATTAGTTTCATAATCATGAACATTGGATGTTATTAATAACAAGGTTATATCATTATGTGAATGATGTAATGGATACACCCAATTAAGCGTAGCATAAGATCACGTCATTAAGTTATTTGCTATAAGCTTTCGATACATAGTTACCTAGTCCTTATGACCATGAGATCATGTAAATCACTTATGCTTGGAAAGGTACTTTGATTACATCAAACGCCAACTGCGTCAATGGGTGGTTATAAAGGTGGGATTAAGTATCCGGAAAGTATGAGTTGAGGCATATGGATCAACGAGTGGGATTTGTCCATCCCGATGACGGATAGATATACTCTGGGCCCTCTCGGTGGAATGTCGTCTAAATAGCTTGCAAGCATATGAATGGTTCATAAAAGACCACATACCACGGTACGAGTAAAGAGTACTTGTCAGGAGACGAGGTTGACCAAGGTATAGAGATACCGATGATCAAACCTCGGACAAGTAAAATATCGCGTGACAAAGGGAATTGGTATCGTATGTGAATGGTTCATTCGATCACTAAGTCATCGTTGAATATGTGGGAGCCATTATGGATCTCCAGATCCCGCTATTGGTTATTGGTCGGAGAGAGATCTCAACCATGTCTACATAGTTCGCGAACCGTAGGGTGACACACTTAAGGTTTGATGTCGTTTAAGTAGATATGGAATAAGGAATGGAGTTCGAAGTTTTTGTTCGGAGTCTCGGATGGGATCCAGGACATCACGAGGAGGTCCGGAATGGTCCGGAGAATAAGATTCATATATAGGAAGTCATATTCCAAGTTTGGAAATGATCCGGTGCATTTATGGCAGGTTCTAGAAGGTTCTAGAAAAGTCCGGAAGAAATCACCATGGAAAGTGGAGTCCCGAAGGGACTCCACCTTGCATGGCCAGCCAAACCCTAAAGGGTGGAGTCCCGGGTGGACTCCACCATAGGTGGCCGGCCACCCCACCTAAGGGAAAGGTGGGAGTCCCACCTTGGGTAGGACTCCCCCCTTGAGTAGGTTTCCCACCTATGGGAGGTTTTGTTGTTGGGGTCTTATTCGAAGACTTGGACTACAACTCTTGGGGATTTCCACTTATATAATGAGGAGGAGAGGAAGGGGCAGCCACTCTTGGCCGCACCACCTAGGGCTGCCCATGGCCGGCGCCCTAGCCACCCCCTCTCCCCAAACCCTAGCCTCTCCTCCTCCACCACTTCTCCCGCATACGCTTAGGCGAAGCCCTGCCGGAGTTCTCCATCGACACCGCCACCACGCCGTTGTGCTGTCGGGATTCCGAGGAGGATCTACTACTTCCGCTGCCCGCTGGAACGGGGAGAAGGACGTCGTCTTCATCAACACCGAACGTGTGACCGAGTACGGAGGTGCTGCCCGTTCGTGGCGCCGTGATCAAGATCTTCTACGCGCTTTTGCAAGCGGCAAGTGAACGTCTACCGCAGCAACAAGAGCCTCATCTTGTAGGCTTTGGAATCTCTTCAAGGGTGAGACTCGATAATCCCCTCGTTGCTACCGTCTTCTAGATTGCATCTTGGCTTGGATTGCGTGTTCGCGGTAGGAAAATTTTTGTTTTCTATGCAACGTTATCCTACATTGTTTGAATTCTATATTAAATTGTATGAAGCTACGATGTTAGGTATGATGATGTTATGTCCAAATATCAATCTCTTGTGCATCCTACCTTGCCTCGCTGACACCATCCCGGGATGTTCATATTTGTTTGCCCTTGTCATTCCATTTGCTTTGGTATCTCAAAATGCCGATGATTAGAATGTTCGGTCAACCGTACACTCGGGGTGTCGCTAGTGAGCCTGGTGTGATGGCACAAATATCAATCTCTTGTGCATCCTACCTGGCCTCACTAACGCCATCCCGGGATGTTCATATTTGTTTCGACCAACAATGTATGAGGCACTTATTCCATTTTGTCATTCCATTTGCTTTGAGATTTTCAAAATGCCGATGATTAAAATGCTTGGTCACCGTACACTCAGGGGCGGTGTTAGTGAGCCTCGTGTGATTGCACAAATATCAATCTCTTGTGCATCGTACCTGGCTCGCTAACTCCGTCCCGGAATGTTAATATTTGTTTCGACCAACAATGTATGAGGCATTCCATTTAGTTCATACTAGCTACTTGTTTCTTATTTGAGTTGGCACTTCTTAATTGCATTGGCCGATGATTAGAATGGTTGGTCACTTGTACACTCCGTGGTGACGTAAGTGAGCCTGGTGTGATGGCACAAATATCCATGTCTTGTGCATCCTACTGGCCTCGCTTACGCCATCACTGGAATGTTAATATTTGTTTTGACCGACAAAGTATGAGGCCCTTATCATTCTTCCATTTGCTTTGGTATCTCAAAATGCCGATGATTAGAATGTTGGTCACCTATACACTTGGGGAGGGGTCGAGTGAACTCGGTGCGATGACACAAGTATCAATCTCTTGTGCATCCTACTTGGTTTCACTAACCCCTTCTCTAAATGTTAATATTTGTTTGGATCGACAAAGTATGAGGCCCTTGTCATTCTTCCATTTGCTTTGGTATCTCAAAATGCCGATGATTAGAATGTTGGTCACCTATACACTTGGGGAGGGGTAAGTGAACCTGGTGCGATGACACAAGTATCGATCTCTTGTGCATCCTACTTGGTTTCACTTACTCCGTCCCTAAATGTTAATATTTGTTCCGACCAACAATGTATGAGGCATGCCTTTTAGTTCATACTACTTGGATCGTTTTTGAGTTTGCTCTTATTCGTTGCAAACATCTATGAGCGTGCACTAATGTTTCTTTGGCTTGTGCATATGTACGCGAGATATGACGTGGTATGTCGTGTACAAGGGCAAGGTTCCCGGAGTCTACAACGGCTGGGAGGAGTGTCGGAGACAGGTTCACCGTTTTAGCGGTAACAGCTACAAAGGGTACACCACTAGAGCGGAGGCCGAAGACGGATACGCACGCTATCCGGCGGGAGAGAGGACGGAGCGGAGGAGGAACCGGATGAAGACCACTTTCATCGGGACGGTGCTAGTAGTGACTCTAGCTCTCTTCTATGTGATGCTAGTTTAGATGATCGACCTTGTGCCACTACTAGCTCATTTGTGACTTGTAACACCGTAACTTGCATTGTAACCTCTAATGTGAATGCTTGTGAATCATGTGGGGCTAATGTGAAGAACTATGTATGGATAAGCTGTGCTTTGTTGTTTATATGCTTGTTATATATCCTGTATTGTGCTATTGTACTTGTCATATACAACTCTGTATAAATACCTGCCAAGATACAAAAAAAATTTCGAAATCTTAGCGGTGGCGCACTAGTGGACCATCCGTGGCGCACTACCACTAAGTAGCGGTGGCGCACTGCTGCCGATCCGATGGCGCACCGCCCTGTGATCCTCTCCGAGACTAGCGGTGGCGCACAAGGATAAGTAGCGATGGCGCACGTCTCGGAGAGGGCGATGGCGCACGTAATCACGCGACGGTGGCGCACCTACTAGGCTGGACCGATGGCGCACGCAAGACGCGCAGCGGTGGCGCACCTCTTCTACACGGTGGTGGCGCATCGCCTCGACCAACGGTGGCGCACCACTTTGGAGTAGTAGTGGCGCAGCGGTGGGCATGTCAATGGCGCACCATGCGGTGCGCCACGGGTATCTAGGCTAGTAGTGGCGCACCCCTAGTGCGCCACTACTATGTGTTAGCAGTGGCGTGATAACAGTGGCGCACCACTAGTGCGCCACTGATGGCTATATGTGGTGCGCCACTGAAAGCCTTTTTCCTAGTAGTGAAATCTATTTGGTTTTGGCAAACTTAGCATTGGTCAATAGCAACAACACTTTGAGTTTAAGTAGAGAAGAAGAAATACATGTAGATATGTTGTTTCATTATCTTTCTTTCTTGTTAGCTATGAGCTTAGTATTCTGAAGTTAAAATTGTTTGTGCTTACAAGGAAGATGCATGATTGTTTCTATCACATGTATGTTTGTTTGCTTCCCTCAACTCTTATGCTTGCTAATCAACCTTGCTAGCCAAAGACCTGTACTGAGAGGGAATGCTTCTCGTGCAGCAAAACCTTTAAACCAAACCTATGCCATCAGTGTCCACCATAACTACCTACCACGTGGTATTCTGCGCCACTCCAAGTAAAATACTTCATGTGCTACCTTAAAACAATTCAAAAAGTTATCATCCCTTATTTGTGTCAATGTTTTATAGCTCATGAGGAAGTATGTGGTGTTTTATCTTTCAATCTTGTTGGGCAGCTTTCACTAATGGACTAGTGGCTTCATCCACTTATCCTATAATTTTGCAAAAGGAGCTGGCAACGGGGTTCCCAGCCCCAATTAATTAACTCTCATTAATAATCCTCTTCACATGTTTTGCTACGATTCATTAGTAAGCAACTTAATTTTGCAATAGACACTCCTCCATGGTATGTGAAATGTTGGAAGGCACCCGAGGATTCGGTTAGCCATGGCTTGAGAAAGCAAAGGTTGGGAGGAGTGTCATCCTTAAATAAACTAAAATACATGTGTAAACAAAAGAGAAGAGGGATGATATACCTTGCTGGTAGAGATAACGTCCTTCATGGGAGCCGCTCTTTGGAAGTCTGTTTGGCAAGGGGGTTAGAGTGCCCACTACCATTCGTTGACAACAACAAACACCTCTCAAAACTTTACTTTTATGCTCTCTATATGATTTCAAAACTTGAAAAGCTCTAGCAAATGATTTAATACCTGCTTCCCTCTGCGAAGGGCATATCTTTTATTTTCATGTTGAGTCAGTAAACCTATTTCCCTCCATCTTAAGCAAGCAATTGAGTTGTTGTGATCCAACCATCTATATTGTGATTTATTTAATCATGCCTTTATTTCTTCCTTGTTCAGTACAAGTTTTATCTGAATGAATATAGCTTTGAAGGTTATCCATGATTATGAGGAGATTATTATGATTGAGTATGCAAATTTTGCTATAAGCTTTAATATAAGAGCGTTGCTCGATAAATAAGTACAATCTGTTAAATATTCTCTGACCAAGAACGAAGTTTGCCATCACCAATTATGATTTCCTATGCACCTTTATTTGTGATTTCCTTTTACTTGTTTCAAGTTGAATTATATGAGGAAGTTGTTCACTAGAATGTCTTGTGTGAATTAATATGATGTTTCTTGTCCGTATTTTATTTATCGACTCTTCACTCCATAAACATGTGGTCTTGTTTACTGAGTTCAGTTTCGCTTGGGGACAAGCGAAGTCTAAGCTTGGGGGAGTTGATACGTCCATTTTGCATCACTATTTTATATCATAATTTACTGTTATTCATTGATATATTTCATATTTAGAGATGATACTTATGTTATTTCATCTATTTTGCATGTTTCATGATTATTGGAGAATCGCGCACCGGAGTCAGGATTCTGCTGGAAAAAGCACCATCATAATGCAATATTTCGGAAGATCAGCAATTGACGGAAATTACACGGAAAATCTTATTTTTCCAGAAGACGGAGACAGCCAGAAGGAGGAGCTGAGGAGGGCCGCCATGGGCCCCCCCATAGGCCGGCGCGGGCCCAGGCCTGGCCGCGCCGCCTTGTGGGGAGGGGGCCCACCGCCCCCTCTGGCCTCCTCTCCTTCGCGTACTTCTTCGTCCCAAAAACCTAAGCTCCGGAGAATAATCGCGAAGAGACACAGCCGCCTCTGCGGGGCGGAAAACACCAGAGAGAAAAGAGCTCTCCGGCAGGCTGAAATCCACTGGGGAAATTCCCTCCGGGGGGGGGGGGGAATCGACGCCATCGTCACCGTCATCGAGCTGGACATCATTGGGATCATCATCACCATCATCTCCATCATCATCACCGCCATCTCCACCGCTGCACCTCGTCACCGCTGTAACATCTAGGGTTGAATCTTGATTGTTTGATAGGGGAAACTCTCCCGGTATTGATTACTCCTTGTTATCGAGGCTATTGAGTGAAACCATTGAACCAAGGTTTATGTTTAGATTGTTATTCATCATCATATCACCTCTGATCATGTTCCATATGATGTCTCGTGAGTAGTTTGTTTAGTTCTTGAGGACATGGGTGAAGTCTAAATGTTAGTAGTGAATTATGTCGGGTAATATTCAATGTTATGATATTTAAGTTGTGGTGTTATTCTTCTAGTGGTGTCATGTGAACGTCGACTACATGATACTTCACCTTTATGGGCCTAGGGGAATACATCTTGTATTCGTTTGCTAATTGCGGGGTTGCCGGAGTGACGAAACCTAAACCCCCGTTGGTATATCGATGCGGGAGGGATAGCGGGATCTCGGAGTTTAAGGCTGTGGTTAGATTTATCTTAATTACTTTCTTGTATTTGCGGATGCTTGCAAGGGGTATAATCACAAGTATGTATTAGTCCTAGGAAGGGCGAGTGCATTAGCATATGTTCACCCACACAACACTTATCAAAACAATGAAGATTAATCAGCTATATGAAGCGAAAGCACTAGACTAAATTCCCGTGTGTCCTCAAGAACGTTTGGTCATTATAAGTAAACAAACTAGCTTGTCCTTTGTGCTAAAAAGGATTGGGCCACTCGCTGCAATTATTACTCTCGCATTTTATTTACTTGTACTTTATTTATCTGCTATATCAAAACCCCCTGAATACTTGTCTGTGAGCATTTACAGTGAATCCTTCATCGAAACTGCTTGTCAACACCTGCTCCTCGTTGGGTTCGACACTCTTATTTATCGAAAGTACTACGATACACCCCCTATACTTGTGGGTCATCAGTTGTTTATATTGCTGCTGGAATGCTTTTGTAGTGCTGAAATGATGCTAAAGTGCTCAAATGCTGTAGAAATGTTGTGATGTTGATGTACATTGTGCGTAAACCCACGGATATCCATGGATATCAAGATATTCAGCGGTTTCTAAGTTAGGTGGCATCCATGCCAATGTATAGCTTTGAGGGCGAGGCACGGCCGCACGGTCGGGTTTATGGATGTGGATATGGATTTCGTTTTGGTATATTTGTCCAAAGTCGATCCATTGCTATTCTTAGAAAGAGTGCAGTAGATAAGACTACGGATTTTTGGAGCACAGGCTACATAGAGTTTTTTTCTTCTAAAATGGCGGTTTTGAAGTTTCAAAAAAATGGACAAAACTTATAGATGTGGAAAATAAAGTAATATACCAACACGAGAAAATCTCTTCTCGAAATAGAATTTTTTTTTCATTTTAGTGTAGTTAAAATTTAAGCTAATTTAGGTTCAGATTTTGTGTTGGTAGATTACATCATCATCTATGTCTAGAATTTCTTTTAGAACTTTTGAAATGTTATAATCATATTTTCAGATCTCAAAAAGTAAAGAGCCTCATGACATCCGAAGTCCGAAGCGAATTTTCCTATAAGATACTATTTACTAATTGTATAGTACTTGCGCATAATAGTATTTCCTTCGATTCATATTAATTATCTGTAATACAGATGTATATATACACATTTTAGTTCTAGATACACCATACTAGCGACAAGTAATACGAATCGGAGGAAGTAACTCCTACATACAATACCCACCTTAAATTCTTGAAATGCGCTCGGAGAGAAACCTCTTCGTGAGACTGAAGACGGGACGACAACTTATTTGCACTTCCTCTGTAAGGCGTTTTAACAAATCTAAATAGTTTGCTAAAACGGTTTACACCATAGAGATATATTTGTTTGTACACGGCATGTGCGATTTGGTAGATCCTAGTTTTCTTTTCTTCAGCGCGTCGAAAAAGATGTGGGCATTAACACTTGGTTGTCAACTTGTCGTTACCAAGTTGAAAACATCTTGCGATCAACGGAGAGCGACCCGAAACGCGTCATCCGGTCGAGCAGCAATCACTCCCCCAAATTGCCACATCCTTTTGAACCTATCGAAACATGAACAAAGAGAAAATGAAACATAACCAGACCCGAGGCAGGAGGGCTCGGTCAATACGCTTGCGTGTGCACACCCCTGGGCAGGCGGTCAAGGAACGAACCACCGCTCCCTGGCAGACGAAAAGCCCAAGAACTTTCGTCCCGCTGCGGTACGGCCCAATTCCTCCCCACGCGCACATTCCCATCTACAAATACCACGTCCACCACCGCATCTCCCTCAACCCACCCTGCCACTTCCCCTACCCTCACCCCAAAAACTTTCGAAAACCGCCGTTCCGAAGTTCCAACCAACCGTCGGCCAACCCCTCTGCAAGAAACCAACCGCACCGCCGCCGCCGGCACCTTCACGATGGTGCGTCTGAGCAACACGATGATCGGCGTCCTGAACGCGATCACCTTCCTCCTGTCCGTCCCGATCCTCGCCGGCGGCATCTGGCTGCGGCAGCGCGCCGACGGCACGGAGTGCGAGCGGTACCTGGCGGCGCCGATCATCGCGGTGGGCGTCTTCCTCATGCTGGTCTCCATCGCGGGGCTCGTCGGCGCGTGCTGCCGCGTGACCTGCCTCCTCTGGTTCTACCTCGTCGCCATGTTCCTCCTCATCGTCGTCCTCCTCGGCTTCACCGTCTTCGCCTTCGTGGTCACCAACAAGGGCGCCGGGGACGCCGTGTCCGACCGCGGGATCAGGGAGTACAGGCTCGGCGACTACTCCAACTGGCTCCAGAAGCGGGTCGAGAGCAGCAAGAACTGGAACAGGATCAGGGGCTGCCTCGCCGACTCCAAGGTCTGCAGGTCCCTCGAGGACAAGCAGGACACGCTCAGCCGATTCCTTCGCGACGACGTCTCTCCAATCCAGGTAACCGCTCCATCCACCACCATTTAATTACTTCCAAAAAGAAAAAACTGTTCTCACTTTGCATCATCTTATAATTGGCCATTAATTTCATATATCTTCTGAAGATAGTCGTACCGCTAACATAGAAAAGGCACACTTAATTTGCCGTGTATTACTTGTTGTCATGTTTTCTCTTATAAATATGAGTGGTATTTATTTCCACGTGTTGCCTATGTGTTCGCGGAGATATTTCTGACGATCGAGCAGGAGGATAAGATAGTTCCTAGTGCCAAAGTCAACAATGTAGTTTCAGAAATTGTAGTCGCGCAACTTGTTTAGTGGTGATGTTTACGTGTACGGGTGAGCCTGAGGTAGACATCCTTCATCGATTTAATGGCAGAACTTATATCTACTCTGAGTTTTTTCCTTTTGAAACTTCTACTCTGCTAGACTTGCTTATGTCCATACGATTAGTCATAGCCCCGACTCCATTTTTTGCACATAACAGTCGCATGGTTAATTACAAGGTAAAAGATCACATTGCTCAATCAAAAACAAAAGTACAGGTCTGGGTTTTGAATACCTACTAGTGTTCGATTTGATACGATCTTCACAATCTCCAATGGGGATGACTCGTGAGCACATGGTATTATCAACGGATTACTCCTTATTTAGTGTTTTTTCCTTCGTCGCAAAGCAATCCTCTGGGCAGCTGGATTGCTTTCAACTCTTTCCAAATCCTTTGACCGTTGCAATATTTAAAGGTTAGGATACATATCACCAAACTTGTTGACTAGTTAGGCTCACAGTATTCAACCGGTCCGTGCCCAAATATTTTCTTTCTATAAAAAAAATGAGGACTGGATCACTGAAACATAACAATCATTTTTTTCTTGAATGGGTGAAATTAGTGTATCATCGTTGTGTTACCACCGAGGCTGACCATTTCTCCCTTTCTCTGTGTGCAGTCCGGTTGCTGCAAGCCTCCGGCCAGCTGCGGCTTCACCTTCTCCAACAGCACGCAGTGGACCGGCACCTCGAACTCGACGGACCCGGACTGCACCACGTGGGGCAACGACGCGGCCACGCTCTGCTACGGCTGCCAGTCATGCAAGGCCGGCGTGGTGGCCACAGTCAGGCGGGACTGGAAGCGTATCGCCATCCTCAACATCATCTTCCTCGTCTTCATCATCATCGTCTACTCGGTCGGCTGCTGCGCTTTCAGGAACAACCGCAGGGACCATCACAACGGCTACAAGCAGGGCGGATACGCTTGATCGGTCTGAGCCTCGGCTTGGCCTGGCCAGTGACCGTCTGTCAGGGTCACTTGTGTCGCCTTCTTTGATGCGAGTCATTACCATTTACTATATCTGTAGGTTGGCCTGGTCTAGCTTTGTACAGACGAGATTATTCTGTGTTCTGATCATCTATATTAGCTAGGTAGTGTCTACTGTATGATCAGGAGGAGGGTTGTATATGCTGTTCTTTGATATGACAGACCATTATATATGTACCTAGTACCTGGCGTACTTTATTTATATATTACTTTCTTCTAAAATTTTCAAGTCATTTCCACCTTAATTTGTTCAAGATTTCTCTTCAAATTTCGCTTGACACAGTATTCTGCAAATCTGCACCGGATCGTGTTCTTTTCGACATTTCAGTATTTGTGATGGTCGATGAAATCATTTGTTTTGATTTGATGGTCTATTGCTCGTTCGATCTTTGGACAGCAGCAGTGTGTTGTGTAGTTACGTTTATTATTAAAATTCGTCTTTGAGCCCATTCTCCCTGAATTGCGATTGCATGTATGTTTTCGCAATATATGTGCCACGTACGCTTTCTTTGTTCTCCAGCGTATTCCTACCTCAAGTGTCATCATCGGAAACAAACCTACCTCAAGCTGATCAGCCAATTACCGTCCTTTCTTGTTCAGATATTTGCTGCTATCGGCCACTTAGCACTTACATACAAAAGTAGCAGACAGATTTGCTGGCGTGCCTTCAATGTTTTCTTGACCAATTCTGCCATACTTCCCATCGAAGTATTACTACAAGGGAAAGCTGTGGTGGATCATGGTTCATGAGAGAGGCAAGTCCAGCCTAACACAACCTCAAAGATATGCACCTCCTTTCACTTTCACTTGCAATAATGGTTCTAGCAATAATAGTTATAGCTAGGCATGGCATCGCCTTCTTGTTGTCTTTTCTGTGCGACTCTTTAGACTACTGGCCCTGCTTGGCATAGGTTTCAGTCCTTGCCAATTGGCAACCTCCATCATATATCTTCCATCTTGCCTGAATCATCCTAGTAATTGCAGACAGCGACAGGTTCATGACTTGTTGGGTCAGATATGCTCTGCAGATTGTGCATTGAGCAGACTGCCAGACCGTGTCTTTGATCATCATACTATGGACAAGGACCCCAAATCACAAATATATATTCTACTTTATGTAGCAATCAGTAAAATAAAGTACATAAAACAGCTGATGACCAATTCACAGGCTAGAAGCTCATTTCAAAATACTGCAATATCATTGGCATGTTGAAGTATCAGGGTTCGCGCTTTCAGATAACAATGGTTCTGAAAGGTTAGTCTCACTATCTATTTTTACACTGATTTTTCGATAAAAGGAATATATTAATATCATGGAGATACAAATTACACCCAGCCCCTCTGCAACAACGCAGTGCCCTATTGGCAATACAGATGCACACAACTAAAAAAAGAAAGAAGAATTACATAAAAGAAAAAGGCCCGCTACAGTGACATATTCCTTGTAACAGCGGACCAAACACCACCAAGACAACACCAGAAATTCATCATCTCCAAAAGCGACGCCTTCAAGAAGGAAACAGTGCACAAGCACCGCCATTGCCCTGATCAACGATCATAGGTTTTCACCCCGGAGAAAGTCTGCACTCACAAAACAGTGCCTTCAACAAGGTCATTGCCAAACACAACCAATTAAGACCAGACCTTAGGTTCTCCTACAATGCTCTCAGGATCAGTACAGCGTATGGCCAGCCTCTCGCTTTTTTACATCATCTGCGCCCCACAATACTACATACATGCCGAAAATGAATTATCCACTGCACACAACAGGGTGTTCAACGCCAGTTTTTTTTTACGAATCAAGTGAGTACATACCTGCCAACATATATGGAGTTCTTCGTGAAGGAAGAGCGTGGATAATATTGACGTGATCACTGTGCTCAATGGTGTAAATATTTCGCTGTAAAGGGGACCCTTCACCGATACGCACCAAGATTGGAGAAAGAAGTTTGCTCCCGAGGTGAAAACACCCTACAAAAATTGTTCGTTTGTTTTGAGTGGCTAAACTTATATGTCAATGCATATCCGGATTACAACATGCGCATTTGGATGGAGCAGAACTTACTCCGTATTGGATGCAGGGGAGCTCCCAGATAGAAACAACTCAAGCAAGCCTCCAGATTTCCATGTAGTTTGTTTCTAGGAAGAATGCCATCACCATGCATTACAAGGTGGATAGGAAGCACATCCAAGTTGCCAATGAGAGTGGATCAAGGTAGGATTTACACCAGGTTTGTACCTTTCGGCCCACGACCTCCAGCCACCACTGCCTGCCATCGCCCACCAGATCGGGTAGCGCGACGGAGAGCGAGAGAGATGGAGACTAGAAATTCAGTTCGTTATGTAGCAGTAGTACTAGTCGCCAATATGGAGTGAGTACATACCTGCCATATGGAGCTTTTCGTGCAGGAAGACCGTAGATAATATTGCCGTGATCACTATGGCCAGCGGTGTAAATATAGATGTAAAGGGGACCTTTCACCGATATACACCAAGATTGCAGAAAAAAGTTCGCCCCCACGCAAAAGCACCCTACAAAAGTTGTTCATTTGTTTTCAGTGCCTAAACTTATATGTCAATGCCTGTGTGGATTACAAAACCTGACTTTTGACAGGTATGTGATGACAACGTTAGCAAGGTTATCCTTCTAGCTTAGTTTGGGCTAGGTTAGAGACGCCACTGATTATGAACTCTTAGTCCAGTTTGTATCTTGTATATACTTGGACTTTTATTTCTTTTATTTGTGGCTTGATTTTTGTATTGTATATTTGAATTCATGACTCGTTGGAGTTGTTGTTGTAATATGTGTTTCGTGTGGTCTCTATTGTAAACTTGTTGGAATGTTTTTACTTGTGGTAATTCCTCTTGCATCACGTATGTGATTTATCGTACACGTCGTGTAGGAGGGCGTTTTCAAGTCGACAGCATGCGAATTTCAGCACGATAGCTGGAATCCTCATGGTACCGACCTTGGGGCGTCACAGCTTGTTGATGGTATCAGCCGTCTATTCTGAATGGAGGTAACTGATGAGAAGCAACTATTTTTGAGAGCTAACCCTGTTACACAGCCGTGGAACCCGTTGCTAGGATTTTTCTACCGGAGCAGTGATAATGCTCGGTGTTTAATCACAGAGCATGAGCTTAGGGATGTAGACTATCTCAGTGAGATTGACATTGATGGAGGGGCATATTGAACCCTGCGTATCTTGGCATGTCGACATTCAGTGAGATTGACATTGATGGAGGGGTATACTGGCATGTCGACATTCAGTGAGATTGACATTGATGGAGGGGTATACTGAACCCCGCGTAATCTCAGCATGTCTACATTCTCTATGAACAATGTGAAGAATGCGTAGCTTAAACATGTAGTTCTTAGGTTGATTGCTTAATTAATATATACTATCTATTTGTTCTGAGTGACACATCTCCTCGGTTTTATCTCCTTAAGGGTGAGCTGCACGTCCGGCAATGATGTGTTGTTCATGAAGACATACAAGCGTAGCTCTGTCCACCGCATTAAAGCCGGTGTTGTTGGGAAAACGACGTTTGTACACTACTGTTGGGTAGAAGACGACGAACATCCGACACCCTTGAAGACATAGGAGCCAACATTGTTGGGAAGACTTTTTAGAGCTAGGCAAGGCAGAAGATGACGACGTAGTGTCGGATGTATAGATGCAGAAGGTGGCTTTCAAGAGACAGGGCACACCGTTGCCACCCAATTTATTTTGTACTAATCCTATTGGACACAGTTATTAATATATGTGTGTGAATCATGCTATTTAACTAGGTGGTGGTCAAATTTTGTAACCGCTACCCTCACTAGTAGGAAAATGCTTATAGGTGGAGGCGTGGAGCTTAGTTCTGTGGCGATTTACACAGAAATAACCTTTTGTCAAACTATAGCACAGACTGACCTCTCGGACAAACTATTTCACCCATCTAACCCTTTTGTGTGGCGTCCATCCCATAGGCGGCACACATGCCCAAATGGCGCCCGTGCTTCTGGCACCACACACCCATCCGACGTGGCGCCGTCGACGCTGAGGTGTGCTACCCATCTGACGTGGCAGGATGTGCGGCGCCGCTCTCGTCGGCGCTACATTTTGAAAGTGTGGCGCCTGTGGCATCGGCGCCACACATCCACTTATGTTTGCACAAACATACTGTAAGACATTTCTCTAGGGACTTAGCCGTTTTGGCGACCTTGTTTGTGTGGCGCCGAAGGCATGGGCGCCACACCTCACCATGTGGCGCCGACGGCACGGGCGCCACACAAAGAGGCTCGCCAAAACGGCTAAGGACTAATCGTCCAGAGCCCCTGGATGTTTTCGACCCCATAGTTGATATAAGTTGACGTGTGTGGCGCCGATGCCATGGGCATCACACAGTGCAGTGTGGCGCCGGTGCCACGGGCGCCACACATAGAGTCTCGCCAAAACGGCTAAGTCCCAGACGTCCGGAGCCCCTGGATGTTTTCAACATATAAACAACATATGTGGCGCCGACGCCCTAGGCGCCACATAGTGAGGTGTGGCGCCAGCGTGAGGGGCGCCACTTGTTGACTTGTGTTAAAACCATGAAAATTCTTGCCTTAGTTAACCAGTTTTCAACACAACAGTACCAATTTCATACACATAGAACATACACATATAACATATCATAGCTCACATCGTAGCACATAGATTCAAACAACACGTATCAACAATAGACATGGTTCGAAATGACATATAGTTCACAACACGATACTTATGAAGATAGAGTTCACAACAACACATAGCAAATCCTAATTTCGTCCTCGACGTGCCGTCCTCACGGGCTGCTTCCGGACGGCCATCCTTTTCGTTCGCTGCCGTGGCTCTTGTTGCTGCTGCTCCTCCTCCTCCTGCTCCTCCTGCTCCTCCTCCTCTGAAGATAACGGCTCATCGTTCCTCATCCTCCTCAAAGATGATCTCCGCGGCGGCGCCTCATCCTCCTCAATGACAACCTTCTTTCCTCGGTTGACATAATCTTCCGGAGTGTACCGGTTTGGAGTCTTGCCCCTTGGCTTCAACTGGTAAGCTGACCGTGGGGCTTGCTTCTTGCCGCGACTAATGCTTTGACTCAAAGTTTCCTCGTCGTCAGGAATCTTCACAAACATGAACACATGAGATTACAAAAGGTGAAATTAGTAAGCACATGTTTGACAGCAACAAAATAGTCCATACCTCCACCTCTTCAGAAGAGGATGTAGAGATTTCGCCGTCGCGACAACCTAGCAAGTTGGCTAACCGCCGCATCTTTCGTGCAGTGTTCTGCGTCATGGAAGTCATGGTTACAAAGCCATCCGAACATAATGGCGTACATTCAAAGTTGGTGATCGTACCTTAATAAAATGCCGCAACTGTCCGATAGGCTTTTCATCTCTGTAGCTCTGATCCCAAACAACCTCGCACTCGTTCAAACACATGCATACAATGAGGCTATCAATTTCAATACATACACATCAATATAGATTCCAACAACCAACATTTCCAATCTAGGTTCCATGTCTAAATCGAATTAAATCGGAGCAAATCTTGGATGAATCGAAGGGAAACGAAGGGGAATACCTTGAGGATTGTATGGGGATGGATTTGGCCGGCCTGATCTGTCCAATCCGTGGAGGATTTGGTGGGGGGCGGAGGAGAGGCGGCCGGCGGCGGCAGTTGGAGGAGGAGAAGCAGAGAGGAAGAGAAAGAAGAAGAGGGTTGGGCTGGGCGCGGGCGCCACACTTAAGTGGATGTGTGGCGCCCGTGGCATCGGCGCCACACTGTGAAGAGTGGCGCCCGTGGCATCGGCACCACACATAGAGCCTCGCCAAACGGCTAAGTCCCAAGCGATTTGTCTTACAGTATGTTTTGGGAAATTACAAGTGCATGTGTGGCGCCGATAGGAGCGGCACCACACATCCTGCCACGTCGGCTCGGCGCACCAGCTCAGCGTCGAGGGCGCCACGTCGGCTGGGAGAGTGGCGCCGCAGGTACGGGCGCCACTCGGGCATGTGTGGAGCCCATGGGAGGGCGCCACACAAAAGGGTTAGATGAGTGAAATAGTTTGCCCGGAGGGTCAGTCTGTGCTATAGTTGCAACAAAGGGTTATTTCTGTGTAAATCGCCTAGTTCTGTGGCGCACCACTAAAAATGCGCCACAGAAAGCTTTTTTGTGGCGCACCAGAAAGGATGCGCCACAAAAATAGCTTATTTTGTGGCGCACCACTAAACCGTGCGCCACAGAAATTATGTGGGACCCACATCCTGCCACCACCAATAATTAGTGTAGTTATTTCTGTAGCGCACATGGCGTGCTGCGCCACAGAAATAAGTGTTTCTGTGGGCGCACTGGTTCTGGTGCGCCACAGAAATAATTGATTCTGTGGCGCACTTGTGCTAGTGCGCCACAGAAATAGCGCCTTTTATATCATACCGTACCCCCTCCCCCGCCCGTACTTCTTCTTCCTCCCCCACCCCTCTTCCTCTCCCTACCGCCGCGCGTCGCCGCCTTCCATGGTGAGCGTCGCCGTCGCCGCCGCCTTCCTCCGCGAGGGCCGCATGCCGCCACGCTCCACCCATCCCCGCCACCAGCAGCACAAGCCGCTGCGGCGTGGAGGAGGAGGGGCTGCCGCATCAAGGAGGAGGGGCCGGCTCCGCGTCAAGGAGGAGGAGCCGCCGCGTCTTCCTCCGCCTCCACCCCTGCCGTCATCGTCAACCTCCTCCTCCACCCCTATCGTCGGTGAGCTCCACCTCTCCCCTCCCCTCCCTCTTCCTCTACCCCTACTCTGGATGTGTTGTTGTTGTCTCCTGGATGTTGTTGTGCTCGATCTGGATGCTGATGTGCTGCTGTTGTGCTCTGGATGCTGTTGTGCTCGATCTGGATATATTATTTCCATTCTCTGGCTCGTGATGATGAATCATGTGGATGATGAGCCTCTTGTATTGAATTGGCAGCAATTTATAGTCCTAGCTTGCTCTAAGATTCTACGGAATGCGAAATAGTACTACTAGTTGTTTGCCAGTATTAGCACAAGTGGTTACTGCTGATTGAAGATGCTTGTGTTTGTGTTGTTGTAAGTTTGGAGCAAGCAGTTGGCATGGCATGTGAGAGAGAACATGAGAGAGTTCTTGGGGTCAGAGATGATGGCAACATCAGCACTGGTCCTGCTTTGAATTAGTAAGATCAAGTAGTGGCTTGAGTTCCTGGTGGTAATCAATACCAACAAAGACCTACTTCATTTTAAGTAGAATTTCTTTTAAGGACTCTATCTAGATTAGAAGGGAAAAAGATTGCTGCTTTGCTGCCTATGATAATGGATCATCAAATGTTTCCCTTTGTCCCTGGTTGCCTCCTTAATTGATGCCTTATGATCCAAATGATCCAAGTCCCTTGCATGATCCCATTTGTCCCTAATGTTGCTTAAGATGAATAAATTCCCTCTAATCACCATTTGGAGATCAAGACTAGTTCTTGGTTTCCATTAGCTAGACTCCAATACTAAAAATGTCTCCCAAATATGGAGACAAAGATTTTAACATTACCCCAATGTTATTTCTCTCAAATGGACAGTTTCTGATGGTATGCTTGCTCCTCACTGCTTTATCAATTCCCTACTGATCCTAAGTACCCATGAATATCTGGTGACTGTTCAAGTTTTAGTGTTGGCCTTTATTCTTGGTAGCTCAAAGTGTCATGCACATGTGGCTTTTACCTTATGGGTGTACTATTATTTTGGGCCTCTCCTATTTAACTATATGGTTAAATTATCTGTTTGTCTTTTGTTAATCTCTCGGTGGCTGACAGTAACTAAATAAGCTTATGCTTAATTAGTCAGATGTTGAATTAGTAAGATCAAGTAGTGGCTTGAGTTCCTGTTGGTAATCTCTTTTAAGGACTCTAGCTAGATTAGTGGGGAAAAAGATTGATGATTTGTTGCCTATGATAATGGATCATCAAATGTTTCCCTTTGTCCCTAGTTGCCTCCTTAATTGATGCCTTATGATCCAAATGACCCAAGTCCCTTGCATGATCCCATTTGTCCCTAATGTTGCATAAGATGAATAAATTCTCTCTAATCACCATTTGGAGATCAAGACTAGTTCTTGATTTTCATTAGCTAGACTCCAATATGAATGCCACTGTGGTATCCTTTGAAAAAAATGAGAAGTTTCTGATGGTTTAAAAGACTAGGTGATGTTAGGTTATTAAGTTGGCTGTCAAGGGTTGGTTTTATCTGGTTAACTTGGATAGGCTATGTGTTCTGGGAAATGCACTTTGGCTCATAGGAGCATTTGCTCTCATTATGTGAATCCAAATTTCGAAGTGTTAAAAAATTCTAAACTAAATTTTTACATGTACATCTAGACATTTTATGTTGGTACACAAATTTTCAAAAAAAGAAAAAAATTATGTGGCTCCTGTAAAAAAGACAAATTTTGATGCTGTAACACGACTACGTACATCACTTTTTTTTGTCTTTTTTGTACACACCACACAAAATGTTGTTTTGCTACGAAAACTTGTGTACGAACATAGAATGTCACGATGTACACCAAAAAAATTATGTCAGTTTTTTTAGCATTTTTAAAATTAATTTTTAAATATTTTATATAATGAGAGCATTTGCTCCTATGAGCCAAAACGCCACCTCTATGCATATCCATCTCTACTGGATTGACTAGCTCAGTCTTGGCCTCTCTCTTGCCAGCATCACTTGGTTACTACCAAGTGATGAGTAATCCCTTATGGTACCCCAGCTTTGTTTTGAACTCAACTGAGTAATGATAAATTTCTATTTCTTGTTGGCTTTGATGAAAATAGAGATATCCACAGTAGAGGATCATGTAAATGAATGCCACTGTGGTATCCTTTGAAGAAAATGGACTGTTTACGATGGTTTTAAAAGGCTAGGTGGTGCTAGGTGATTAAGTTGGCTACCAAGACTTGTCTCATCCGGTTAGCTGGGATATGCTATGTGTTGTTGCTTGTTTAGGCATATCTATCACTTACTGGATTTACTTGGTTCTTGATTGGCCTCTCTTTTGCCAGCATCACTTGGTCTATATACCAAGTGATGAATAATCCCTTTGGAGCATCTGCTCCATGCATGCTATGTGTGTTTGAGCATCTTGACTTATGTCACCATGGTTGCTGGTTTGTTGGTGTTTTTGTACTTGTCGATGATTAGATGGTTGGTCGATCACTCGTACACTCGGGGATGGAGCAAGTGAGCCTGGTGTGATGGCACAAATATCAATATCTTGTGCATCCTACCTGGCCTCACTTACTCCATCCCTGGATGTTAATATTTGTTTCGACCAACAAAGTATGAGGCATTCCATTTAGTTCATACTAGCTACTTCTTAATTGCATTGGCCTTTCTTCCATTTTAGTGCCGATGATTAAATTGTTTGGTCACTTGTACACTCTGGGGTGGGGCCAGTGAGCCTGGTGCGATGGCACAAATATCAATCTCTTGTGTATCCTACCTGGCCTCGCTGACCCCATCCCTGAATGTTAATATTTTTTTCGACCAACAAAGTATGAGGCATATGATATCTAGTTGAGATACCACTTGGCTCTTTCTTCCATTTTAGTGTCGATGATTAGAATGTTTGGTCACCTATACGCCGCAATACTTTGTAGACGGGCCCCCTTTCCCCGGCCGCCGTTCCGTGAATGAGTCCTTGACGAGACAACAACGCCGACCTGCCTCTCCGGCGCAGAACCACGCCAGTCCCAGCCGCCTCCCTTGTGGCCGCGTCTTCTGCGCTCCGCGCTTTTCTCCATGGCCGGACCACGATTGGACACACCGAGGGAATAATGATAATCGCCATCACCACTATCGTCAGACTCCACGGGTGTAGAGTACTTTGCGGCGAGATGCCACTTTTCTTCTCTCGCCGTCCGGCGAACGAGTCCTTGATGCCAAGACCGTGCCGGCCTCCCTAGCATCATGCCGACCCACGTTGCCGCGCTTCGGGCCGTGTCTCCGCGCCTGCACTCTTCGCCTTCTTGCCCGGTGAACCAATAGACTGATCGTTGGAATAAGGAAGCCGATGACGGCCGGTGACGGCTAATCTTGCGACCGGCCGTCATCGGTTTCCTTATTCCAACGATCAGTCTATTGGTTCACCGGGCAAGAAGGCGAACAGTGCAGGGCGCGGGACACACGGCCTGAAGCGCGGCAACACAGGCCGGCATAATGTTGGGCAGGCCGGCACGGTCTTTGCATCAAGGACTCATTCACAGGATGGCGAGGGAAGAAAAGTGGAGTCTGGCGATATTGGTGATGGCGATTATCATTATTCCCCCGGTGAGTCCAATCGTGGTCCGGCCATGGAGAAGAGCGCAGGAGACGCGGCCACAAGGGAGGTGGCTGGGACTATCGTGGTTCTGCGCCGGAGAGGCAGATCGGCGTTGTTGTGTCGTCAAGGACCCGTTCACGAAACGGCGGCCGGGGAAAGGGGGCCCTTCTGCAAAGTATACTGCGGCGTATACTTCAACTATGGTTTCTGACCATAGTATTTGTGTTGACCAACAATGTATGAGGCACTTATTCCATTTTTTCATTCCATTTGCTTTGATATTTTCAGAATGCCGATGATTAAAATGTTTGGTCACGTACACTTGGGGGTGGCGTAAGTGAGCCTGGTAAGATAGCACAAATATCAATCTCTTGTGCATCGGACTTGGTCTCACTTACGCCATCTCTGAATGTTAAGATTTGTGTTGACCAACAATGTATGAGGCATTTATTCCATTTCTCGTGTGCATCGGACTTGTTGGTCTCACTTTCTTCCATTTTAATCATAGTAGGAACCGGATGAAGACCCCGATGCAAGCGAGCCTGGTGGGTAGAGAGGAGGGAGCAAAGGAGGAACCGGATGAAGACTACTTTGTATCTCGAAATAGTGAAATTTGTATGAACTAAGAGTTGTATGCAAAACATTTGACACTTGCCACTATATATGTATCTCGATCGGGATCTAAGTACTGTGATGATGATGTATAATGTTGCTATGTTATATGTGTCCGTATTATATATGTCTATCTGTCTATATTATACTTGTATACCGTGTACAAAACATGTATAAAACCTGTATAATACACCAGGGAGCACAAAACCGAGTATACCTGTACATTGTTCTGTGGCGCACCAAAACAGAATTTAGTGGCGCACCGATTTCTGTGGCGCAGCTGGTCCATATGCGCCACAGAACACCTTAATTCTGTAGCGCATGGTCCGGCGCGCCACATAAACCCTATTTTTGTTGCGAAGTTTCTGTGGCGCACCGCCCATGCGCCACATAATCATATTTTCGTGCGCCACTGATGAGGCTTTTCCTACTAGTGCCTTCAAAAAGGGGCAACGAGTAAAAGCACCGTTGTCGATATGGGTTCACATCAGCGACTTCTCTCGGGTGATGGCACCTTTTTCCGTTGCTGATGGGTTGTTTGACCAGTGTCCATAGGGTCTCTCTGTACAAATCTGGGCTTACGCACCTATTTGGGCTATTTGAAAGGCTTCAATATGTTAGGAAAATATACTTGTTGTATTACCAGGGGGCCAAAGGCCACAATATATAGTACATGTAGAGGTGCACATATGCAGAAAGCCCCCTAACATATAGGGAAACTACAATATACATTTTTTTTCGTTTTTTTTTTGATTTTGATTTTTTTTTGTTAACTCAGATTGAAATCAAGGAACGGGCCGGGAGGCCTGGCAGATCGGAGAGCAGAGGCGACGGACAGACCGAGCGGGTCGGGGAGGCGACGGGCGTGTCCTGGCGCTGGCGAAGAGGCATCAGGAGCAGACTCGGCCTTCGGGGAGCGGCTGAATCGGCCGCCTGGCGGTGAACGAGCGGAATCGGAGCGTCGGGGAGCGGCGGAATCGGAACGCCTGGGCGGAATCGAACTTCTGGCGGTGCGGAATCGGAGCGGAATCGGCCGCCTGGGTGGAATCGGCCGCCTGCCGGTGCGGAAGACGAGGAGCGGAATCGGCCGCTGGGTGGAATCGGCCGCCTGCCGGTGCGGGAGACGGACGAAATTCGACGCGTCTGGTGCGGAAGACGAGGAGCGGAATCGGCCGCTGGGTGAAATCGGCCTGGGCGTCGGAGCGGAATCGGCCTGGGTCGAACGGGGCGTCGGGCGGAGATTCGACGCGTGAAGAAGCGGAATCGGGAGCAGAGGGCCGGCGCGGCGAAATCGGGAGCGGATCGAAGCAGTAGCAGACTAGATCGAGGACGGACCGGCGACGGAACAAGCAACGTCGGGCCGGGGAATTTAGAGGATCAATTGCTCTGATACCATGTTAGGAAAATATACTTGTTGTATTACCAGGGGGCCAAAGGCCACAATATATAGTAGATGTAGAGGTGCACATATGCAGAAAGCCCCCTAACATATGGGGAAACTACAATATACATATATATACATCTAACACAATACACCATCTCCTCACAGCTCACATGAGAAGTATATCCAACACATTGGCATGATGAAGTATCAATTTTCGCGTTTTCAGATAAGAAGGATTCTAAAAGATTAGTTTCGGTCTCTACTTTTACACCGATGACATCTTGATCTATACCGCTTTCAAAATTAGTACAACTAATAGCCAACCTCTCGATCTTTGCATTATCTACTTTACCCCACAACACTACAACGCGGCGGAGATGATGATCGCACCTAATGAGCCGCACCACAGAATAAATCACCATAAAACATCATCGACAAGAACAATATATAATTATCCACTGAACACAACATGGTGTTCAGCCCCGTCTCATTTCATATAATACTCCCTCCGTTCCTTTCTATAATGCCTATATATTTTTGGTATTTGTTTCAGAATATAAGGTTGTACCTTGGCTCTTTTTCAATTACCCCCTCTACATGCATGAAAAAAATCCATACAAAAAGGAAACAATTAATTGAGATTCCTAATGCATGACCCCAACGATTGCTTAGATTTAGGAAGCAATGTTTTTATTTCCTTAATATAACCTGGCTGCACATATATGGAGAGTCAACTAGAGAGATTTGTGGGATTTATTATGTTAATTTAGGAAGCTACCGATTTCCCTCATTTTACTCTAATCTCAAATCGTTAATCTAGGGGGTCTTGTGTAAAGAACACTCATGTGCTAATTTCCGTGCAGAAAAACAATAGGCACTATAGAATGGAACGGAGGGAGTACTAATCAATATAGTTATAGATATATTAGTATTAGTATAGAAGATGCGCCATTATCAGGATATTTGTTAGACTTGGGGCTTGTAGAATCCTCTATCACGATATCAGTATAGTTATACATATATTAACATAATCACATGGATAATGTGGAATCGTCTCGGGACAAATGAACCAAAGTTTCATAAGAAACAAGTTAGTCGACTTGTTCTGAAGTAATCTACCATCAGCAAATAGTAAAATAAAATACGAGCACACTATATACATCTAGTCTGTGCACATTATTTTTGTAGATGAATGTTTTTTTTGCATGTTTTCATGCTTTGTTTGGATTAAGCAAAATTGGCTGAGCCAAAATATCGCTAATCCAAATTACCTAAATCATATAATGTCTATGGCAAAATATGCACTCATTTTTTTGTGTATATATAATGAGAAACATTTGAGTTGTATGATTGAACTTTAAATTTTGTATTCTAACTTTTTTTGAAAAAATATTTATTACCAGCATGGTAATAGGATTAATTAATAAAGTTGGTTTAGTTGCATTGTGTTGTAAAGTAAAAAAAATTATTACAAATAGTGGAAAGTTGACTTGAATGTCCATTTTTATAGCAAACGCAAATACAACCAAAGTTGATGTGTGCAAAAATTGTTGTGTCGATATTGTTTTGTGAAGTTAAAAGTGCTAGAGGCAGAGAGCAAAATCACTATGGCTTTGCTATGTGATGCGTGTAGTCTTCCAAACGATCTTACCTATGTAAAGATAAACACGTTGCTGTGTATCTTTCCTACTCATAAAAGTTCGAGTTCCTGGTCGTCCGTTCACTCTACCTCCTCTCAGATTTGACAGGTAGGACCACACAAGCACACGCGTATGGCAGCAAGCGATCTTTCCGGAACAAGCCTGTCTTCCTCCTTATAGCGGTCTCCGCCGGCTTGGCCGCTGCTGTCGTGCAGGAGGGAGAGGTGCGGGCTCCGCCGCAGCTTGAGCGCCGGATCTGGTCGCCCCACCGCACTCATGCTTTTTCCTGTCCATCTTGGAATATGGAGGGGGTAGGAGCTCGCCGCCGTGCTCTACTTCACCACATCCAGTCGAGCTCGCAGCGGGGTAAGCCATAGGGGCAGCCGTAGGACGGCAGCTCGGTCTGAGGCCAAAGTGGCCCCCAGTCCCAGGCGCAACGGAGGCGATCAAATCCTATATTGGCTTGGTTGGATTCTGAGTATCTCCGTTGAGCTGCAGCAAGAGATGATAAGAGAATTGGGGTAGTGGCTTCCGGATAAGACCTGATAAGACAGACAAAATTTTCTTTTCTTGAAGTAGAGAAATGATTTTTCTTTACTTATAATTTTTTACTCATACTAATCAATTTGCCAGGCCAAGTCACCGACCAAATGAGAATCTAAATGAGTCTGACATTTGATGAATTTTATATCTCAAGAAATAAGTTGATGTTTTTTTTGTTTGATTGCTCAGGAATCGAGACACGAGTCTAAATTAACATTACTGCATCTCTAGATTAGAACTACTCTTAAATGAAAATTACTACTATGTCCATATCTAAATGAAAATCGAGACATATGTCTAAACTAATATCATACTTTTAATAGACTAATTTAGACATTGTTGTTCCATTACTCATGAGAACGTACTTATGTCCATGTCTAACTTAGAACTATTTTTGATCTTTACGTATATTAATTAATATATTGTTATAATCCCCCATTTGCATAATCAAGTTTCTCTCTTATTTAGGCCTCGATATCAAAATTGACCAAAATAGATTAAGTGCAAAAGATTGAAACGTTTTGTGAAGCAAATCCAATTTAAAAAATTGCGGCATGTAACTCATAATTGTTTTTTTCCCAAATTGGGACTCAAAATCCAATAGCATTGTCTCATAGTAGTGCACCTACGGGCACCGTTTCGCTCGTACGTCCTCTCTCCCACCCTCCCGAAACTACTCTCCTCTGTGTCCTCAAATCTGGGCAGCTACCCACCGTCGCCCCGTAGTTCGAATCGGGTAAGGGACCTGATGTCTACTCACGCTTCTTTTCCTGTAGACAGTGTTGGGTCTCCAAGAGCAGAGGTTTGTAGAACAACAGCAAGTTTTCCCTTAAGTGGATCACCCAAGGTTTATCGAACTCAGGGAGGAAGAGGTCAAAGATATCTCTCTCAAGCAACCCTGCAATCACGATACAAGAAGTCTCTTGTGTCCCCAACACACCTAATACACTTGTCGGATGTATAGGTGCACTAGTTCGGCGAAGAGATAGTGAAATACAAGTAGTATGAATGAATATGAGCAGTAGTAACGGCGCCAGAAAATAGCTTGCTGGCGTGCAGTTGATGGTAGTAATATTGCAGAAAGTAAAGATGCAGTAAAACATTAAATAAGCGATGATTGCAGTATTTGGAAACAAGGCCTAGGGATCATACTTTCACTAGTGGACACTCTCAACATTGATCACATAATAAAACCACTCTACACTCTCTTGTTGGATGATGAACACCACTAATTGTGTAGGGCTACAAGAGCACCTCAATGCCGGAGTTAACAAGCTCCACAACATTCGATGTTCATATTTAAATAACCTTAGAGTGCATGATGGACCAACACAATTATACCGAGTACTAACATAGCATGCACACTGTCACCGACAGACTATGAAAGGAGGAATAGATCACATCAATACTATCATAGTAATAGTTAACTCCATAACCTACAAGAGATTACAATCATAAACTACGCCAAGTACTACATGATGCACACACTGTCACAATTACATCATGGAGGAGGAATAGACTACTTTAATAACATCACTAGAGTAGCACATAGATTAATAGTGATATAAAGCACATTGCAATCATAAAGGAATATAAATAAGCACTTCACTATGCTATTCTGAATTACTCTTTGGCAAGATAACGAACACTAATTCATCATGTAGGCAAACCTTAAAGATGTATTCCCAAGTACTAATAAACACCCCACGCCGTCACTTGTGAGCATTCATAGGAGGTACTAACACACCACAATTTCATAGAGACATCCAACTCAAATCATAACTCAGTGAAAAAGTATTCTGTGAAATATAGCCTAAGAGACCCACACGGTGCACACACTGTCACCTTTACATACGTGGGACAAGGAGTCTCCGGAGATCACATAAATAAAATCCACTTGAATAGCATAACGACATCTAGATTACAAGCTCATCATATGGATCTCAATCATGTAAAGCAGTGATGCGCGTAGATGACACGTCCGTTGGGAAATCCAAGAGGAAGGTATGATGCGCACAGCAGCAAGTTTTCCCTCAGTAAGAAACCAAGGTTATCGAACCAGTAGGAGCCAAGAAGCACGTTGAAGGTTGTTGGTGGCGGAGTGTAGTGCGGCGCAACACCAGGGATTCCGGCGCCAACGTGGAACCTGCACAACACAATCACATAACTTTGTCCCAACGTAACGGCGAGGTTGTCAATCTCACCGGCTTGCTCGTAAACAAAGGATTAGATGTATAGTGTGGATGATGATGTTTGTTTGCGAAGAACAGTAAAGAACAATTGCAGCAGTTTGTATTTCAGATGTAAAGAATAGGACCGGGGTCCACAGTTCACTAGCGGTGTCTCTCCCATAAGATAACAAATGTTGGGTGAACAAATTACAGTTGGGCAATTGACAAATAAAGAAGGCATAACAATGCACATACATATATCATGATTAGTACTATGAGATTTAATCAGGGCATTACGACAAAGTACATAGACCGCTATCCAGCATGCATCTATGCCTAAAAAGTCCACTTTCAGGTTATCATCCGAACCCCTTCCAGTATTAAGTTGTAAACAACGAGACAATTGCATTAAGTATGGTGCGTAATGTAATCAACACAAATATCCTTAGACAAAGCATCGATGTTTTATCCCTAGTGGCAACAGCACATCCACAACCTTAGAACTTTACGTCACATGTCCGCATTTAATGGAGGCATGAACCCACTATCGAGCATAAATACTCCCTCTTGGAGTCACAAGTATCAACTTGGCCAGAGCCTCTACTAGCAACGGAGAGCATGCAAGAACATAAATAACATATATGATAGATTGATAATCAACTTGACATAGTATTCAATATCCATCGGATCCCAACAAACACAACATGAAGGATTACAAATAGATGATCGTGATCATGATAGGCAGCTCACAAGATCTAACATGATAGCACAATGGGGAGAAGACGACCATCTAGCTACTGCTATGGACCCATAGTCCAGGGTGAACTACTCACACATCGATCCGGAGGCGATCATGGCGATGAAGAGACCTCCGGGAGATGATTCCCCTCTCCGGCAGGGTGCCGGAGGCGATCTCCTGAATCCCCCGAGATGGGATTGGCGGCGGCGTCTCTGTAAGGTTTTCCGTATCGTGGCTCTCAGTACTGGGGGTTTCGCGACGGAGGCTTTAATTAGGTGGAAGGGCGGAGTCGGGAGAGTCACGGGGGCCCCACACAACAGGGCCGCACGGGCCCCTTGTAGGCCGCGCCGCCCTACTGTGGCGGCGCCCCGTGGCCCCACTTTGTTTCCTCTTCGGACTTCTGGAAGCTTCGTGCAAAAATAGGACCCTGGGCGTTGATTTCGTCCAATTCCCAGAATATTTCCTTACTAGGATTTCTGAAACCAAAAACAGCAGAAAATAGCAACTGCCTCTTCGGCATCTCGTCAATAGGTTAGTGCCGGAAAATGCATAAATATGACATATAATGTGTATAAAACATGTGAGTATCATCATAAAAGTAGCATGGAACATAAGAAATTATAGATACGTTTGGGACTTATCAAGCATCCCCAAGCTTAGTTCCTACTCGCCCTCGAGTAGGTAAACGATAACAAACATAATTTCTGAAGTGACATGCTATCATAATCTTGATCATACTATTGTAAAGCATATGAGATGAATGCAGCGATTCGAAGCAATGATGAAGATAATGAGTAAACTAATGAATCATATAGCAAAGACTTTTCATGAATAATACTTTCAAGACAAGCATCAAATAAGACTTGCATAAGAGTTACTCATAAAGCAATAAATTCAAAGTAAAGGTATTGAAGCAACACAAAGGAAGATAAAGTTTCAGCAGTTGCTTTCAACTTCAACATGTATATCTCATGGATAATTGTCAACATAAAGCAATATAACAAGTGCAATAAGTAAACATGTAAGAACCAATGCATGATACAAGTGTTTGCTTCTGGGACAGAAAGAATAGGAAAACTGCCTCAACAATAAAGTAAAAGATAGGCCCTTTGCAGAGGGAAGCATTGATTACTATATTTGTGCTAGAGCTTTTCATTTTGAAAACAAGAAACAATTTTGTCAACGGTAGTAATAAAGCATATGAGTTATGTATAAGACATCTTATAAGTTGCAAGCCTCATGCATAGTATACTAATAGTGCATAGCATATGTTTCAACCAAGTGTCACAAAGGGGTACCTCTATGCCGCCTGTACAAAGGTCTAAGGAGAAAGCTCGCATTGGATTTCTCGCTTTTGATTATTCTCAACTTAGACATCCATACCGGGACAACATAGACAACAGATAATGGACTCCTCTTTAATGCATAAGCATTTAACAACAATTATTATTCTCATAAGAGATTGAGGATTAGCTGTCCAAACTGAAACTTCCACCATGAATCATGGCTTTAGTTAGCGGCCCAATGTTCTTCTCTAACGAGTATGCATACTCAAACCATTTGGTTGTGAAAACCGCCCTTACTTCGGACAAGACGAACATGCATAGCAACTCACATGATATTCAACAAAGGTAAAAAAGTTGATGGCGTCCCCGAGAAAACATGGTTACCGCTCAACAAGCAACTTATTAAGAAATAAGACACATAAGTACATATTCTTCACCACGATAGTTTTTAAGCTATTTTGTCCCATGAGCTATATATTGCAAAGGTAAAGAATAGAAATTTTAAAGGTAGCACTCAAGTAATTTACTTTGGAATGGCGGAGAAATACCATGTGGTAGGTAGGTATGGTGGACACAAATGGCATGGTTATTGGCTCAAGGATTTGGATGCATGAGAAGAATTCCTCTCAATACAAGGCTAGGCTAGCAAGGTTGTTTGAAGCAAACTCAAGTATAAATGGTGCAGCAAAGCTCACATATGAACATATTGTAACTATTATAAGACTTTACATTGTGTCCTTGTTGTTCAAACACCTCAACTAGAAAATATCTAGACTCTAGAGATCAATCATGCAAACCAAATTTTACAAGCTCTATGTAGTTATTCATTAATGAGTACAAGGTACATGATGCAAGAGCTTAAACAAGATCTATATGAGCACAACAATTGCCAAGTATCACATTATTCAAGACATTAAACCATTTACCACATGCGGCATTTTCCGTTTCCAACCATATAACAATGAATGAAGTAGTTCAACTTTCGCAATGAACATTAAAGATAAAGCTAAGAACATATGTGTTCATACGAAACAGCGGAGCGTGTCTCTCTCCCAAACAAACAATGCTAGGATCCGATTTATTCAAACAAAAACAAAAATAAAAACAACCAGACGCTCCAAGCAAAGCACATAAAATGTGACGGAATAAAAATATAGTTTCACTAGAGGAACCTGATAAGTTGTCGATGAAGAAGGGATGCCTTGGGCATCCCCAAGCTTAGACGCTTGAGTCTTCTTAAAATATGCAGGGACGAACCACGGGGGCATCCCCAAGCTTTGAATTTTCACTCTTCTTGATCATATTGTATCATCCTCCTCTCTTGACCCTTGAAAACTTCCTCCACACCAAACTCGAAACAAACTCATTAGAGGGTCAGTGCATAATTCATATATTGAGAGGTGACATAATCATTCTTAACACTTCCGGACATTGCTCAAAGCTACCGAAAGTTAATGGAACAAAGGAATCCATCAAACATAGCAAAACAGGCAATGCGAAATAAAAGGCAGAATCTGTCAAAACAGAACAGTTCGTAAAGACGAATTTTAAAGTGGCACCAGACTTGCTCAGATGAAAATGCCCAAATTAAATGAAAGTTGCGTACATATCTGAGGATCACGCACCTAAATTGGCAGATTTTTTTGAGCTACCTACAGAGAGGCAGGTCGAAATTCGTGACAGCAAGAAATCTGTTTCTGCGCAGCAATCCAGATCTAGTATTGGCTTTACTATCAAAGACTTTACTTGGCACAACAATGCAATAAAATAAAGATAAGGAGAGGTTGCTACAGTAGTAAACAACTTCCAAGACTCAAATATAAAATAAAGTGCAGAAGTAAAATGATGGGCTGTCTCCCATAAGCGCTTTTTTTTAACGCCTTTCAGCTAGGCGCAGAAAGTGTGAATCAAGTAACATCAAGAGACGAAGCATCAACATCATAATTTGTTCTAATAATAGAATCATAAGGTAACTTCATTCTCTTTCTAGGGAAGTGTTCCATACCTTTCTTGAGAGAAAATTGATATTTAATATTACCTTCCTTCATATCAATGGTAGCACCAACAGTTCGAAGAAAAGGTCTTCCCAATATAATGGGACAAGATGCATTGCATTCAATATCCAAGACAACAAAATCAACGGGGACAAGGTTATTGTTAACCATAATACGAACATTATCAATCCTCTCCAAAGGTTTCTTTATAGAATTATCAACAAGATTAACATCCAAATAACAATTCTTCAATGGTGGCAAGTCAAGCATATCATAAATTTTCTTAGGCATAACAGAGATACTTGCACCAAGATCACATAAAGCATTACAATCAAAATCATTGACCCTCATCTTAATGATGGGCTCCCAACCATCTTCTAACTTTCTAGGAATAGAAGTTTCAAGTTTTAGTTTCTCCTCTCTAAGCTTTTATGAGAGTATTTGTAATATGTTTTGTGAAGGCCAAATTTATAGCACTAGCGTTGGGACTTTTAGCAAGCTTTTGTAAGAAATTTATAACTTCAGAGATGTGACAATAATCAAAGTCTAAACCATTATGATCTACAACAATGGGATCATTATCCCCAATATTTTAAAAAAATTCAGCAGTTTTATCAATTTCAGCAGTTTTAGCAGTTTCAGGCAATTTTGCACGCTTTGCACTAGGAGTAGTAACATTGCCAACACTAATTATTTTACCATTGATAGTAGGAGGTGTAGCAACATGTGAATCATTAACATTACTAGTGGTGGTAATAGTCCAAACTTTAGCTACATTATTCTCTTTAGCTAGTTTTTCGTTTTCTTCTCTTTCCCACCTAGCATGCAGTTCGGCCATCAATCTAATATTCTCATTAATTCGAACTTGGATGGCATTTGCTGTAGTAACAATTTTATTTTCAATATCCTTATTAGGTATAGCTTTCAATTTTAAAAGATCAACATCAGAGGCAAGACTATCAACCTTAGAAGCGAGAATATCAATTTTATCGAGCTTTTCCTCAACAGATTTGTTAAAAAGCAGTTTGTGTACTAATAAATTCTTTAAGCATGGCTTCAAGACCAGGGAGTACACTCCTATTATTGTTGTAAGAATTCCCATAAGAATTACCATAACTATTACCATTAGCTGAAGGATATGGCCTATAGTTGTTACTAGAATTGTTCCTATAAGCATTGTTGTTGAAATTATTATTTTTAATGAAATTCACATCAACATGTTCTTCTTGGGCAACCAATGAAGCTAAAGGAACATTATTAGGATCAACATTAGATCTACCATTCACAAGCATAGACATAATAGCATCAATCTTATCACTCAAGGGGGAGGTTTCTTCAACAGAATTTACCTTTTTACCTTGTGGAACTCTTTCTGTGTGCCATTCAGAGTAATTTGTCATCATATCATCAAGAAGCTTTGTTGCCGCCCCCAAAGTGATGGACATAAAGGTACCTCCAGCAGCTGAATCCAATAGGTTTCGCGAAGAAAAATTCAATCCTGCATAAAAGGTTTGGATGATCATCCAAGTAGTTAGTCCATGGGTTGGGCAATTCTTTACCAAAGATTTCATTCTCTCCCATGTTTGAGCAACATGTTCATTATCTAATTGCTTGAAATTCATTATGCTACTTCTCAAAGATATAATTTTAGCGGGAGGATAATATCTACCAATAAAAGCATCCTTACATTTAGTCCAAGAATCAATACTATTTCTAGGCGAGAGATAGCAACCAATCTTTAGCTCTTCCTCTTAAAGAGAAAGGAAACAATTTTAATTTTATAATGTCACCATCTACATCCTTATACTTTTTCATTTCACATAGTTCAACAAAATTATTAAGATGGGCAGCGGCATCATCGAACTAACACCAGAAAATTGCTCTCTCATAACAAGATTCAGTAAAGCGGGTTTAATTTCAAAGAATTCTGCTGTAGTAGCAGGTGGAGCAATAGGTGTGCATAGGAAATTATTATTATTTGTGCTAGTGAAGTCACAAAACTTAGTATTCTCAACAGTACCCATTTTAGCAGTAGTAAATAAAGAAAAGTAAATAAAGTAAATGCAAGTAACTAATTTTTTTGTGTTTTTGATATAGAGAACAAGACAGTAAATAAAGTAAAGCTAGCAACTAATTTTTTTGTGTTTTGATATAAGTGCAGCAAACAAAGTAGTAAATAAAATAAAGCAAGACAAAAACAAAGTAAAGAGATTGGAAGTGGAGACTCCCCTTGCAGCGTGTCTTGATCTCCCCGGCAACGGCGCCAGAAAACAGTCTTGATGCGCGTAGATGACACGTCCGTTGGGAACCCCAAGAGGAAGGTGTGATGCGCACAGCAGCAAGTTTTCCCTCAGTAAGAAACCAAGGTTATCGAACCAGTAGGAGCCAAGAAGCACGTTGAAGGTTGTTGGTGGCGGAGTGTAGTGCGGCGCAACACTAGGGATTCCGGCGCCAACGTGGAACCTGCACAACACAATCACAGAACTTTGTCCCAACGTAACAGCGAGGTTGTCAATCTCACCGGCTTGCTGTAAACAAAGGATTAGATGTATAGTGTGGATGATGATGTTTGTTTGCGAAGAACAGTAAAGAACAATTGCATCAGTTTGTATTTCACATGTAAAGAATAGGACCGGGGTCCACAGTTCACTAGCGGTGTCTCTCCCATAAGATAGCAGATGTTGGGTGAACAAATTACAGTTGGGCAATTGACAAATAAAGAAGGCATAACAATGCACATACATATATCATGATGAGTACTATGAGATTTAATCGGGGCATTACGACAAAGTACATAGACCGCTATCCAGCATGCATCTATGCCTAAAAAGTCCACTTTCAGGTTATCATCCGAACCCCTTCCGGTATTAAGTTGTAAACAACCGACAATTGCATTAAGTATGGTGCGTAATGTAATCAACACAAATATCCTTAGACAAAGCATCGATGTTTTATCCCTAGTGGCAACAGCACATCCACAACCTTAGAACTTTCTGTCACTGTCCCAGATTTAATGGAGGCATGAACCAACTATCGAGCATAAATACTCCCTCTTGGAGTCACAAGTATCAACTTGGCCAGAGCCTCTACTACCAACGGAGAGCATGCAAGAACATAAATAACATATATGATAGATTGATAATCAACTTGACATAGTATTCAATATCCATCGGATCCCAACAAACACAACATGAAGGATTACAAATAGATGATCTTGATCATGATAGGCAGCTCACAAGATCTAACATGATAGCACAATGGGGAGAAGACGACCATCTAGCTACTGCTATGGACCCATAGTCCAGGGGTGAACTACTCACACATCGATCCGGAGGCGATCATGGCGATGAAGAGACCTCCGGGAGATGATTCCCCTCTCCGGCAGGGTGCCGGAGGCGATCTCCTGAATCCCCGAGATGGGATTGGCGGCGGCGGCGTCTCTGTAAGGTTTTCCGTATCGTGGCTCTCGGTACTGGGGGTTTCGCGACGGAGGCTTTAAGTAGGCGGAAGGGCGGAGTCGGGAGAGTCACGAGGGCCCCACACAACAGGGCCGCGCGGGCCCCTTGTAGGCCGCGCCGCCCTACTGTGGCGGCGCCCCGTGGCCCCACTTCGTTTCCTCTTCGGACTTCTGGAAGCTTCGTGCAAAAATAGGACCCTGGGCGTTGATTTTGTCCAATTCCGAGAATATTTCCTCACTAGGATTTCTGAAACAAAAAACAGCAGAAAACAACAGAATCGGCTCTTCGGCATCTCGTCAATAGGTTAGTGCCGGAAAATGCATAAATATGACATATAATGTGTATAAAACATGTGAGTATCATCATAAAAGTAGCATGGAACATAAGAAATTATAGATACGTTTGAGACGTATCAAGCATTCCCAAGCTTAGTTCCTACTCACCCTCGAGTAGGTAAATGATAACAAAGATAATTTCTGAAGTGACATGCTATCATAATCTTGATCATACTATTGTAAAGCATATGAGATGAATGCAGCGATTCGAAGCAATGATGAAGATAATGAGTAAACAAATGAATCATATAGCAAAGACTTTTCATGAATAGTACTTTCAAGACAAGCATCAATAAGACTTGCATAAGAGTTACTCATAAAGCAATAGATTCAAAGAAAAGGCATTGAAGCAACACAAAGGAAGATATAAGTTTCAGCGGTTGCTTTCAACTTCAACATATATATCTCATGGATAATTGTCAACACAAAGCAATATAACAAGTGCAATAGGTAAACATGTAAGAATCAATGCACAGTTGACACAAGTGTTTGCTTCTGGGATAGAAAGAATGGGTAAACTGACTCAACAATAAAGTAGAAGAAATGCCCTTCGCAGAGGGAAGCATTGATTACTATATTTTTGCTAGAGCTTTTCATTTTGAAAACAAGAAACAATTTTGTCAACGGTAGTAATAAAGGATATGTGTTATGTATAAGATATCTTATAAGTTGCAAGCCTCATGCATAGTATACTAATAGTGCTCGCACCTTGTCCTAATTAGCTTGGATTAACACTGATTATCATTGCATAGCATATGTTTCAACCAAGTGTCACAAAGGGGTACCTCTATGCCGCATGTACAAAGGTCTAAGGAGAAAGCTCGCATTGGATTTCTCGCTTTTGGTTATTCTCAACTTAGACATCCATACCGGGACAACATAGACAACAGATAATGGAATACTCTTTAATGCATAAGCATTCAACAACAATTAATATTCTCATAAGAGATTGAGGATTAGTTGTCCAAACTGAAACTTCCACCATGAATCATGGCTTTAGTTAGCGGCCCAATGTTCTTCTCTAACAGTATGCATACTCAAACCATTTGATCGTGAGAACCACCCTTACTTCAGACAAGACGAATATGCATAGCAACTCACATGATATTCAACAAAGGTAAAAGTTGATGGCGTCCCCAGAGACATGGTTACCGCTCAACAAGCAACTTATTAAGAAATAAGACACATAAGTACATATTCTTCACCACAATAGTTTTTAAGCTATTTGTCACATGAGCTATATATTGCAAAGACAAAGAATAGAATTTTAAAGGTAGCACTCAAGTAATTTACTTTGGAATGGCGGAGAAATACCATGTAGTAGGTAGGTATGGTGGACACAAATGGCATAGTTATTGGCTCAAGGATTTGGATGCACGAGAAGAATTCCTCTCAATACAAGGTTAGGCTAGCAAGGTTGTTTGAAGCAAACTCAAGTATAAAAGGTGCAGCAAAGCTCACATATGAACATATTGTAACTATTATAAGACTTTACATTGTCTCCTTGTTGTTCAAACACCTTAACCAGAAAATATCTAGACTCTAGAGATCAATCATGCAAACCAAATTTTAACAAGCTCTATGTAGTTATTCATTAATGGGTGCAAGGTACATGATGCAAGAGCTTAAACAAGATCTATATGAGCACAACAATTGCCAAGTATCACATTATTCAAGACATTATACCATTTACCACATGCGGCATTTTCCGTTTTCAACCATATAACAATGAATGAAGTAGTCCAACTTTCGCAATGAACATTAAAGATGAAGCTAAGAACATATGTGTTCATACAAAACAGCGGAGCGTGTCTCTCTCCCAAACAAAGAATGCTAGGATCCGATTTTATGCAAACAAAAACAAAAATAAAAACAAACAGACGCTCCAAGTAAAGCACATAAGATGTGACGGAATAAAAATATAGTTTTACTAGAGGAACCTGATAAGTTGTCGATGAAGAAGGGATGCCTTGGGCATCCCCAAGCTTAGACGCTTGAGTCTTCTTAAAATATGCAGGGATGAACCACGGGGGCATCCCCAAGCTTTGACCTTTCACTCTTCTTGATCATATTGTATCATCCTCCTCTCTTGACCCTTGAAAACTTCCTCCACACCAAACTCAAAAAGAACTCATTAGAGGGTCAGTGCATAATTCATATATTCAGAGGTGACATAATCATTCTTAACACTTCTGGACATTGCACAAAGCTACTGAAAGTTAATGGAACAAAGAAATCCATCAAACATAGCAAAACAGTCAATGCGAAATAAAAGGCAGAATCTGTCAAAACAGAACAGTTCGTAAATACGAATTTTAAAGAGGCACCAGACTTGCTCAGATGAAAATGCCCAAATTGAATGAAAGTTGCGTACATATCTGAGGATCACGCACGTAAATTGGCAGATTTTTTTAAATTTTCTACAGAGACTACTGCTCAAATTCGTGACAGCAAGAAATCTGTTCCTGCGCAGTAATCCAAATCTAGTATTGGCTTTAATATCAAAGGCTTTACTTGGCACAACAATGCAATAAAATAAAGATAAGGAGAGGTTCCTACAGTAGTAACAACTTCCAAGACTCAAATATAAAACAAAGTGCAGAAGTAAAATAATGGGTTGTCTCCCATAAGCGCTTTTCTTTAACGCCTTTCGCCTAGGCGCGAAAGTGTGAATCAAGTATTATCAAGAGACGAAGCATCAACATCATAATTTGTTCTAATAATAGAATCATAAGGTAACTTCATTCTATTTCTAGGGAAGTGTTCCATAACTTTCTTGAGAGGAAATTGATATTTAATATTACCTTCCTTCATATCAATGGTAGCACCAACAGTTCGAAGAAAAGGTCTTCCCAATATAACGGGACAAGATGCATTGCATTCAATATCCAAGACAACAAAATCAACGGGGACAAGGTTATTGTTAACCATAATACGAACATTATCAATCCTCCTCAAAGGTTTCTTTATAGCATTATCAGCAAGATTAACATCCAGATAACAATTTTTCAATGGTGGCAAGTCAAGCATATCATAGATTTTCTTAGGCATAACAGAAATACTTGCACCAAGATCACATAAATCATTACAATCAAAATCATTGACCCTCATCTTAATGATAGGCTCCCAACCATCTTCTAACTTCCTAGCAACAGAAGTTTCAAGTTTTAGTTTCTCTTCTCTAGCTTTTATGAGAGCATTTGTAATATGTTTTGTAAAGGCCAAATTAATAGCACTAGCATTGGGACTTTTAGCAAGTTTTTGTAAGAAATTTATAACTTCAGAGATGTGACAATCATCAAAGTCTAAACCATTATGATCTACAGCAATGGGATCATTATCCCCAATATTTTGAAAAATTTCAGCAGTTTTAGCAGTTTCAGGCAATTTTGCACGCTTTGCACTAGGAGTAGAAACATTGCCAACACCAATTATTTTACCATTGATAGTAGGAGGTGTAGCAACATGTGAATCATTAACATTACTAGTGGTGGTAATAGTCCAAACTTTAGCTACATTATTCTCTTTAGCTAGTTTTTCGTTTTCTTCTCTTTCCCACCTAGCATGCAATTCAGCCATCAATCTAATATTCTCATTAATTCGAACTTGGATGGCATTTGCTGTAGTAACAATCTTATTTTCAATATACTTATTAGGCATAACTTTCAATTTTAAAAGATCAACATCAGAGGCAAGTCTATCAACCTTAGAAGCAAGAATATCAATTTTATCAAGCTTTTCCTCAACAGATTTGTTAAAAGCAGTTTGTGTACTAATAAATTCTTTAAGCATGGCTTCAAGTCCAGGGGGTGCACTCCTATTATTGTTGTAAGAATTCCCATAAAAATTACCATAACTATTACCATTAGCAGAAGGATATGGCCTATAGTTGTTACCAGAATTATTCCTATAAACATTGTTGTTGAAATTATTATTTTTAATGAAATTCACATCAACATGTTCTTCTTGGGCAACCAATGAAGCTAAAGGAACATTATTAGGATCAACATTAGATCTACCATTCACAAGCATAGACATAATAGCATCAATCTTATCACTCAAGGAGGAGGTTTCTTCAACAGAATTTACCTTCTTACCTTGTGGAGCTCTTTTCGTGTGCCATTCAGAGTAATTTATCATCATATCATCAAGAAGCTTTGTTGTCGCCCCCAAAGTAATGGACATAAAGGTACCTCCAGCAGCTGAATCCAATAGGTTCCGCGAAGAAAAATTCAATCCTGCATAAAAGGTTTGGATGATCATCCAAGTAGTTAGTCCATGGGTTGGGCAATTCTTCACCAAAGATTTCATTCTCTCCCATGCTTGAGCAACATGTTCATTATCTAATTGCTTAAAATTCATTATGCTACTTCTCAGAGATATACTTTTAGCGGGAGGATAATATCTACCAATAAAAGCATCCTTACATTTAGTCCATGAATCAATACTATTTCTAGGCAGAGATAGCAACCAATCTTTAGCTCTTCCTCTTAAGGAGAAAGGAAACAATTTTAATTTTATAATATCACCATCTACATCCTTATACTTTTGCATTTCACATAGTTCAACAAAATTATTAAGATGGGCAGCAAGCATCATCGTAACTAACACCAACAAATTGCTCTCTCATAACAAGATTCAAGAAAGCGTGTTTAATTTCAAAGAATTCTCGCAGTAGTAGCAGGTGGAGCAATAGGTGTGCATAAGAAATCATTATTATTTTTGCTAGTGAAGTCACACAACTTAGTATTCTCAACAGTACCCATTTTAGCAGTAGTAAATAAAGCAAACTAAATATAGTAAATGCAAGTAACTAATTTTTTTGTGTTTTTAATATGGAGAACAAGACAGTAAATAAAGTAAAGCTAGCAACTAATTTTTTTGTGTTTTGATATAAGAAGCAAACAAAGCAGTAAATAAAATAAAGCAAGACAAAAACAAAGTAAAGAGATTGGATGTGGGAGACTCCCCTTGCAGCGTGTCTTGATCTCCCCGGCAACGGCGCCAGAAAAAGAGCTTGATGCGTGCAGTCGACACGTCCGTTGGGAACCCCAAGAGGAAGGTGTGATGCGTACAGCAGCAAGTTTTCCCTCAGAAAGAAACCAAGGTTTATCGAACCAGTAGGAGCCAAGAAGCACGTTGAAGGTTGATGGTGGCGGAGTGTAGTGCGGCGCAACACCGGGGATTCCGGCGCCAACGTGGAACCCGCACAACACAATCACGGAACTTTGCCCCAACGTAACGAGTGAGGTTGTCAATCTCACCGGCTTGTCTGTAAACAAAGGATTAAACGTATTGTATGGAAGATGATGATTGTTTGCGAAGAACAAGTAAAGAACAATTGCGTAGATTGTATTTCGGATGTAAAGAATAGGACCGGGGTCCGCAGTTCACTAGTGGTGTCTCTCCCATAAGATAGCAGATGTTGGGTGAACAAATTACGGTTGGGCAATTGACAAATAAAGAAGGCATAACAATGCACATACATATATCATGATGAGTACTATGAGATTTAATCGGGGCATTACGACAAAGTACATAGACCGCTATCCAAGCATGCATCTATGCCTAAAAAGTCCACTTTCGAGTTATCATCCGAACCCCTTCCGGTATTAAGTTGTAAACAACGAGACAATTGCATTAAGTATGGTGCGTAATGTAATCAACACAAATATCCTTAGACAAATCATCGATGTTTTATCCCTAGTGGCAACAACACATCCACAACCTTAGAACTTTCCGTCACCGTCCCGCATTTAATGGAGGCATGAACCCACTATCGAGCATAAATACCCCCTCTTGGAGTCACAAGTATCAACTTGGCCGAGCCTCTACTAGCAACGGAGAGCATGCAAGAACATAAATAACATATATGATAGATTGATAATCAACTTGACATAGTATTCAATATTCATCGGATCCCAACAAACACAACATGAAGGATTACAAATAGATGATCTTGATCATGATGGGCAGCTCACAAGATCTAACATTATAGCACAATGAGGAGAAGACAACCTTCTAGCTACTGCTATGGACCCATAGTCCAGGGGTGGACTACTCACACATCGATCCGGAGGCGATCATGGGGATGAAGAGACCTCCAGGAGATGATTCCCCTCTCCGGCAGGGTGCCGGAGGCGATCTCCTGAATCCCCCGAGATGGGATTGGCGGCGGCGGCGTCTTTGGAAGGTTTTCCGTATCGTGGCTCTCGGTACTGGGGGTTTCGCGACGAAGACTTTAAGTAGGCGGAAGGGCAGTTCAAGGGGCGTCACGAGGGGCCCACACAACAGGGCCGCGCGGCCAGCACCTGGGCCGCGCCGCCCTAGTGTGGCGCCACCTCGTGGCCCCACTTCGTCTCCTCTTCGGACTTCTGGAAGCTTCGTGCAAAAATAGGACCCTGGGCGTTGATTTCGTGCAATTCCGAGAATATTTCCTTACTAGGATTTCTGAAACCAAAAACAGCGAGAAAACAAAGAATCGGCTCTTCGGCATCTCGTCAATAGGTTAGTGCCGGAAAATGCATAAATATGACATATAATGTGTATAAAACATGTGAGTATCATCATAAAAGTAGCATGGAACATAAGAAATTATAGATACGTTTGGGACGTGTCAGGCATCTCGTCAATAGGTTAGTTCCGGAAAACGCATAATAATGACATATAATGTGTATAAAACATGTGAGTATCATCATAAAAGTAGCATGGAATATAAGAAATTATAGATACGTTTGAGACGTATCAGGACCCATCCTTACAGTAATAGTAGGTAGGTAGGTGTAGGGTTTGTTTCCTATATATATGAAGTCCGGCGCTATGCCATTTCCAAGTCGGATCTAGAACTTCCGAGAGAGAGGATCTTGGCTGCCATAGAATTGGTAAATAAGCTTGACATCGTATGTGGGTTCGGCGATTTTGGCCAAGGTTCGAGTTCCCCTTTGTTGCTTGTCGTGGCAATGCGAAAGAATAGGGCTTCGGTTCCTGCGGCTACTGGTGGGTGGTTCAGTAGCTGGGGAGCACTGGTGCTTCTCCGGGGAGTTTTCTCCGTTGCCATCCTTCATGGTCAAAAGACAACCAATCCCTCCTTCGGCATCGGCTACGGCTGCTTTTTCTGTCGTAGAATGACATGGCAACCTCGAGGTTGGCCATTTTGGAGGCCCCTTATCTCCAGCGCAGGAGACTCCCACATTATCAAAAGATCAAAGAGATATATCGGTGGTATCTCCAGACAAATTGGAATATGCGGGGTCAGGGGCATACGCAGAAGATTGGGTGGGTGGGCCATTAAAAACATTTTATATTTAGTCATTTAAGCAATTTTTTATCACACATGAGCAGTAAAAAATAGAAATTAGAGGTGTGTACCCACCCTAGGGTATTTTTGTGTGTCTGCCACTGTGCGGGGTTTGCCTCACTCTCGATAAAATTATCAGTTTTAGTCTATAACCGATAAATAAGAATAAGAACAATAAAGTGAATTAACTCAGCCATAACTTTTTAAGCCATATTCATCTTTTTCATTCGTAGCGTAGCACGGGCATACTACTAGTCTCGGACAAAAAACTCACATCCGCGAAGCTGTGTTTTTTCTTGCTCTCTGGCGCATGAGCTCCTCCCGTGTGCTGTTCGACTTTCTTTTGCTAGACCAAATGGTCCGCTTGATGATGTGGCCGTGCTTTTCCAAGAGTCCGTGCCTGAATGTTCGTGACTACTTGTGCCAACATTCACATCGAAGTATTATAATAAGAAAAGTTGTGATGGATCATGATTATGAGAAAGGCAAGTCAAACCTATCTCAACCTCTTTCACTTTCAATTTCAAAAATAGTTATAGCAAGATGAGTTATAGCTAGCCATCACCTTTTTTTTTGTAGTAGTAGTAGTAGTCTTTCCAGCTATGCTGGCCCTTCTTAACGTATGTCTTAGTCCTTACCAATTGACTTGTTCCTGATTTGTCCTAATAATGGGAGACAGCCATGGGTTCATGGCTGTTTGGATCAGATATATTCGGCAATTTATGCATTGAGCAGACTATGAGACCATGTCTTCGATCATTTTAGCATGTCGAAGTGTTGTATTGTGATCCAAATTCATATACTAAAGGGATGCTAACTTCTGACGAACGGAGCGAGGCCCGTCGCCGGAGGCTTGGGCCGAGCGGTACGGATCGTTGGCACCGCCTATATATACATCTTGTAAGCCGCCGGCTAGGGCTTATCAGATTACAAGATAACCCACGGCGTTTGTAAACACCTCCCGATATAGTGAAGTTTTGCTGGCTGGCGCCCGTGGTTTTTTCCCCTTCTGTGTTGGAAGGGGTTTTCCACGTTAAATCTTGTGTCCCCTGCGTGTGTTCTTATTTCGTTCTTCGTTATCTGCTTGTCGCTTTTATAACACGAAGGACCCGAAATCACAAATATAATTCGACATTATGTAAAAGCAGTAAATTGAGCTACATAATGTAGCTAACTATCAATTCACGGGCTAGAAGCTCATTTCAAAATACTGCAATATCATTGGCATGTTGAATTATCAGGGCTCCCGTTTTCAGATAAAAATGGTTCTGAAAGGTTGGTCTCACTCTATTTTTACACCGATACTATCTTGCTCTACAATGCTCTCCGGATCAGTACAACGTATGGCCAGCCTCTCGCTCTTTACATCATCTGCTTTACCCCACAACACTACATATAGGCCGAAGATGATGGTGATAGCACCTAACACGCTGTGCGGCACAAAAAGGCGCACGATTAACATCATCGACAAGAAAAGGAATTATCAACTGCACACAGCAGGGTTTCGAGCGCAAGTTTATTATATATAATACTAATGATGAATCAAGTGAGTACATACCTGCCAATATGGAGTTCTTCGTGAAGGAAGACCGTAGACAATATTGTCGTGATCACTGCGCTGAGTGGCGTAAATATTGCGCTATAAAGAGGACCTTTCACCGCTATGCACCAAGATTGCATAAAAAAGTTTGCGCCCGAGGCAAAAACACCCTACACAAAATGTTGGATGTTGTTCAGTTGGCTAAGATTAAGTGCTGCTCCATCCGTGCAAATGCATGAGTGGTGATCCTGATCCACATATTGTGCATAGCCAACATGTAGCACTCAATGAAAGCCACAGTTAATGTGTGCAAAAATTGGTGTGTCGATATTGTTTTGTGAAGTTAAGAGTGCTACACGAAGAAAGCAAAATCAGTATGGCTCCGGTATGTGATGCGTGTAGTCTTCCAAGCGTCTTACCTATGTAAGATAAACACATGGTTGTGTATCTCAGATAAAAAAAGCTCACATTCGCTTCATCTGTGTTTTTTCTTGCTCTCTGGCGCATGTGCTCCTCCCGTGTGCTCTTCGACCTTATTTTTCTAGACCAAATGGTCCGCTTGATGTGATCGTGCTTTTCCAAGAGCATGTGCCTGAATGTTCGTGACTACTTGTGCCAACATTCACATCGAAGTATTATAATAAGAAAAGTTGAGATGGTTCATGATTATGAGAAAGGCAAGTCAAACCTAACACAACCTCTTTCACTTTCAATTTCAAAAATAGTTTAGCAAGATGAGTTATAGCTAGCCATCACCTTTTTTGTAGTTGTAATAGTCTTTCCTGTTATGCTGGCCCTTCTTAACGTATGTCTTAGTCCTTACCAATTGAATTATTCCTTACCAATTGACTTGTTCCTGATTTGTCCTAATTATGCGAGACAACCGTTGGTTCATGGCTGTTTGGATCAGATATATTCGGCAATTTATGCATTGAGCAGACTATGAGACCATGTCTTCGATCATTTCAGCATGTCGAAGGACCCGAAATCACAAATATAATTCTACATTATGTAAAAGGAGTAAATGGAGCTACATAATGTAGCTGACTATCAAAGTATCAATTGACAGGCTAGAAGCTCATTTCAAAATACTGCAATATCATTGGCATGTTGAAGTATCAGGGTTCCCGTTTTCAGATAACAATGGTTCTGAAAGGTTAGTCTCACTCTCTATTTTTACACCGATACTATCTTGCTCTACAATGCTCTCAGGATCAGTACAACGTATGGCCAGTCTCTCGCTCTTTACATCATCTGCTTTACCCCACAGCACTACATACAGGCCGAAGATGATGGTGATAGCACCTAACACGCTGTGCAGCAGAAAAAAGTGCACGATTAACATCATCGACAAGAAAAGGAATTATCAACTGCACACAGCAGGGTTTCCAGCGCAAGTTTATTTTATATAATACTAATGACAAATCAAGTGAGTACATACCTGCCAATATGGAGTTCTTCGTGAAGGAAGAGCGTAGACAATATTGTCGTGATCACTGCGCTGAGTGGCGTAAATATTGCGCTGTAAAGAGGACCTTTCACCGCTATGCACCAAGATTGCATAAAAAAGTTTGCGCCCGAGGCAAAAACACCCTACAAAAAATTGTTGGATGTTATTCAGTTGGGTAAGATTATACGTCAGTGCATGTAATTGGGAACAATATGTGGATCAAGATCGCCACTCATGCATTTGCAGTTTTGCACGGATGGAGCAGCACTTACTCCGTATAGGATGTAGGGAAGCTCCCATATTGAAGCAAGCTTCCAGATCTGTAAATAGTTTTCTTCTAGGAAGAATGCCATCACCATGCATTGCAAGGTCGCCAGGAAGCACATCCATGTTGCCAAGGACAATGGATCAAGGTAGTATTTACAGATGGGCACCTGGAATTGATCACGCACACGATCATTCAGAAACAGAGCAACTCTACTGCGGTTTTCCTTTCTTAAACCAAGCAAAAGACAAATTTGGTCCACAACAATAATAAAATGAATGGATAAATGTTGTCAAGGTGCAATGCGGTGCTTGCCTGCAAGATGTACCAGATGGAGAAACAGATGGCGTTCCCCATGAGGTACATTCCTCCAATCACCCAGTCGTCGGTAACGAGCGCGCCGAGAAGCTTCGGCCCCTTGAAGAACGCCATGAGCATTGCTCCGGCGAGGCAGACGATGGTGCCGACGATCTTTGCGATGCTTCTTGAGCTCCTCAAATCCACCTTCTCCAACCTGCAGATGCGTGGGATCAGTCAAAAACATTTCGAGTCACTCGACCAGTGAGGTCCGAACGGAGGAGCTTCCGTGGACCAGACCGAGGCAGGTTAAGCCTAACTTAACTGGGCCTGGGACTCCACCAGCAGGCCCGATGGGCTTATTTGCTATTGCAAGTAGGCCTGCCCAGAATAAGTATTTGCCTCCGTAGCTAAAAGCAAGCTAAGAAATCGGACGGCCAGCGTGTTCTTCCCAACTCTGCGGCGGGGATGGACACATGAGGGGAGGAGGAGGAGGAGTACCCTATGACGGCGGCGATGGCGAACGTGATGCCGGGGGCGAGATTGGTGGTCGCTCTTGCCATCGACGGCGACGCCAGATGCAGCCCCATGAAGTAGCAGTACTGCCCCGTCGCGCTGCGAGATCGAAAACACATGGGCATCAGCACAAGGGATGGGCCGGAAGTGAAGCCGACCGGAGACGGAAAGGAAGAGATTTTCGAGCGTACGTGGCGAGGGAGGCGACGAAGAGCAGGGCGAAGGCCCGGGAGCCGACGGCCATGGGGCGCAGCGTGAACCCTCTGGTGGCGAGGGAGCCCAGGAAGAGCGCGGCGGCAGCGATGCCCTGGCGGTAGGCGACGAAGACGATGGGGCGCATGCCGAGCCCGTACGCCGTCTTGAGCGCCATGTCCACCAGCGAGTAGAACAGCTGCACCAGCACCATCGCCACGCCCGGCTTGTACCGCTCCGCCCACGGCCTCCAGCCGCCGCCGCCTGCCATCGCCCGCGGGATCTGATAGCGCGCCGGAGAGCGAGTGAGATGGAGATCAGAAATTCAGTTCGCTATGTGGAAGTACTACTAGTAGTCACCAGCTAAGTAGGAGCATCCATGTGCGCGCGCGCGCTTACGGACAAACCAGCCGCCGCTGAATCGGCATTGCTACCTGTTAGTTTTACAATTCATGTTTTGCAGTCAAACAGGCAGAGGAGATAAAAGAATTGCCGGCGACGGTGATGCGGCGAGCATGAGTGCAACACCAAACTTGAAATATTCGACCAGACGCCCAGGTATATGCCCATGTCCTCTCTTCTCTTCTTGTGACTCATGTTCCCGTCTAATCAATTGGTTTTTGTGGCATGATTGCCTAGCTTGCTTGTCCAAGTTTTCTTCCCCTTGATTAAAAAAGAGTTAGTAAAACGGCACAATATAGAAAAATACTAGTACTTCATTAAGCATCTTTGTTTGTCATCCATTAGGGCATTTCCTACTAGTTCCTACTCATGCCCATCTAAATGGAACACCAAATTTCGTATGGAACACATCCACTAGTCCTCCATAGAAGATAGTTGAGAGCATAGAATAAAGTTTTGAGATATGTAGTTCATGTCAATAGTAATCATAAGGATGGGGTTCCAAGCATCTTTTGTTTCAGAGATTCCTATGGTTTATGTGCTTAACCCATTACAAGTTGGATGTCTCAAGTCCCTTGGCACAAGCAACCACACCTCATACTACTCAACTTCGGATTACCATAGACCTTCATCGTATGCATATTGTTTTAACTAAGGGGTACCTCCATGCCTCCTGTACAAAGTGCCCAAGAAAATTGGATAATCTCGACTTTTGGGGGCCATTTACATCGGGAAGACAGGACAACAGACAAATTGACATCCTCTTTTAATGTACATTGTTTTCTTTTCATTTTGATTTATGAAAGGAGATTGAGGATGCCCATGTTGCAAACTTTCACATTGATTATTTTGCATGGCTTCCATTAGCCGCCCATTGTTTTTCTCTAACATATATGCACATTCCAGTCTTTTTACATGATAGTCCCCTTTATTTCACACAAGATGCTTACCCATAACCAAAATCTTAGACATGAAAACAACTTAAAGTGCAATGTTCAAAGTGTTCCCCATGTCAGCATGGTTCCTACTTAACATTCTACTCATAATTTGTCAAACATATAACTTTCCATAGTGGTATCACCCCACACCTTACTTTCTCATGAGCTTAAAACTTTACAAAAGACATATTTCAAAATATTTGGAGGCATAGTGCATATATTATACTTGGAGTAGAAAGTGCCACATAGGTAGGCATGTGGGTGTTTGGTTTGAGGTGTTTGGAGACAAGTCTTAGCTTGTTTTGAGAATTTTGGGATAGCAAAAAGATCTAAAAGCATGCCATAGTGTCCATAGTGTCAATCATTTACTATCAAACAAGGCTCATTAGGAGTAAACATCTATGTATATGAGAAAAAGGTAGCACGAAATAAGGCACGAGCAAATTATCATTGATCAAAGTATTTGAAACTAGCAACACTAAGCATAACTTTGAATTTCAGCTTTTTTTTCTTTCAATCCCCTTTTCTTTTCATGGCATAGAACTCTTTCTAATCAAGGCCAACATCGCCCCGGGTTCTTCTTATGAAGCAAGGAGTGTTAAATTTAGAGTTGCATAACAAGGATCTTCTTATGAAGCAACTGCATAAATTTTATTCCAAGGCCAACATCCCCTAGGGTTCACTAGTTTGGTCGCTTTAGGGTGACGGGGTTCCCCATGCTCTGATCAAAAGAGGATCATTTTGGTGGAGGCCTACCTTCAGCTTTGTTGGGGAATACATAAGCATTTCTCACTGCCATGTTGGGAATGGATCTTTAGTTTTGTTCAGGAAAGATTATTGGTACAATAGATAATTGCATCGTTAGAAATTCCCTTAGCTCTTCTCCTTTGCTCTTGATGAGGATTTATCGGCTGTTGATATAGCTCAAGTAGAGGGCATATATGGTTGCTTTGTTGTACCTCTCGGTTGAAGCATTTCACGAGTGGCAGGAGATTTCATAGGTGGTTTTGGCGACGTCTCTCTCATCGACTACTGTTGATCGCCACACTTTTGTTTGGGGAGAGAAGTACACTCCTTCCAAATACTACAGATTTTTGTTTGCTCAGATGTCCAAAGACGTTTCCCTTAATGCCATTTGAAAATCTAAAGCTCTACCCAAATTGAAAGTGTTCTGCTGGCACTTAAGATGGATCACTTAAACAATCGAGATATAATTCGGGACCTAGATGTGTTCTTTGCAAACTGATGTTGAGAAACGAGAACACCTTTTTTGGATGTACTTTTGCTAGGCAATGGTGGATCCTTTTGGACATCCATTGGGACTTCTCAAAACCTTTCGCCAAAAATCTTGTCCAGGCAAGAATTTTGTTTGCTGATCCTTGTTTTATGGTGGTGTATGTGTGCGCGACTTGGAACATATGAAAAGTAAGAAATGATCTAGTCTTTCATAGTACACTGGTCTCCTTTAATATGTGGAAAGTTTGGTGTCAGAGTGATCTTCTTCTACATAAGTACATGGTTAAGTCTAGTATTGTTGAACCTCTTGTTGAATTGCTCCTATCCACTTTTTATTAATGCTTTTTTTATTTCTGCGACATTTATTCCCTCCCTAATGTACTCTGCCATATTTTCATGGGCTAATTGTTTTTTTGTAATTATTAATATAAAAATTATACCTTAGGAGATTTCTTTACGGTAAAGGTGTCAAAAAAGGAGAGCTCCCCTTAGACGCCTCTCTCTCTCTCCCTCCCTCCCCCTCTCTCTCTCTCGCACGTGGTTCCTTAAAGAGTTGTGCACAGAGGGAGTTCCACTCCACCCATTACGAGGGAGCCTTACTGGGATCCGAATCCAGAAGATTTACTTCTGCACCTCTGCTGCGTCGGATATGGGAGTGTCATTGAGCACCATATGTGTTCAAAACTACGAGGTGATGCTCATGCGGCACTTGACGTCGTACTAGGAGGACTGCGCTCGACCCTGAGGTCAGCGATGAGTACGACTACATCATCCACGCTCTAGCAGAATGTTAACCACATTCGGTGTACGTGGGTACATTACCGAAACCATCTCCGTTACAACATTAATGTTAGATATATCTGGACAATCAGGATACACTAGTTACAATTTTTTTTGTTTCTTGTTGCCTAAACTCTAATCCGGATCGTCGGCGCCGTTCTCTATGACAGACCACAGGGGCTAGGCATGCAGCTGAACCCGCATCACCATCGCCCATGGTATAGTTTGTGTGCGTGAGGGTGGGGTACTGCGCGGGGCCGCTATTCTCCCAAACAACACGCTCGCGCACCACAATCTCGCACTTCTTGGAGCCGGGGACCTGGATGTGCGACGTGCCGCTGTCGGCACATTGGACGCGCCCAACGCCCGCTCGCGTCAACATTAGTCCCCTTGTCCTTCTCTGACGGGTTTTTCGACATTGCTCTGATACCAATTGACAACACTAACACTCGAAATCAGTCTAGCGATATGTGAGGGAAAACTAAGAACGAAGACAGTGTTTTGATGCGGCGTAGTCAGTTCCACATTTCTGTTTTCCTTTCATTCTCCAAACGCACAAATGTTGCCGCAGTATGCGCCATGCTCACGACTGAATCGTGCCATCTCACGATCGAGCGAGGTACACGCTGTGATTCTAAAAACCTGGTCAAAACGCACAGCCGCGTCGACCCTAAAGCTGGGCCAAATCCTAAACTGAAAAACAGCTAACTGAAACTAGCTACTGTTTAAACTGAAACTGAACTACTAACAGCAGGGTTTATGGGGATCGACGCCGCCGTCGACGCCCGCTGCTGCCTCACCTCCACAAGGTGGAAGACGAGATGGTCAAGGGTCACTGTCCAGAACTGTTTTGCGTGGATGCAACTCAGCAGTGCATGATATAGAGCTTCTTCCTGATGGCCGGCGTCGGGCTATTTCAGCAAACAGTGCAATAAGCCCTTAATCCCACTGCACAAAAATACTCCAACCTTTCTAGGCGTGGTAAAAACAGAGAACTGCAGCTGCATCAAACGGAAAGAAGGATCTAACGGCCCATCAATCGACAGCGAATAACATAAAAAAAAAATGCAGTTGACTGTGCAGTAGGGCCTCCGAATTAAGGAGTAACTAGCAAAAGTGCCCGTGCGTTGCATCGGGAGAAACAAGTTCTCGTACGCAGTAGCAAACCATAGCTAATAAGATTATATTGCAAGCTCTTCGCCGCAGTGGATACTGCTAATGATGGTGTGGGCCATACTTAAATTAGTACTTCCTCCTATTGAATAGAATTACCTAAAAAGAGATATATCTAGATATATATAGACTCGATCTCCAAAATATAAAAGTAGGGACTGGCTGCATGAAAATAAGACGCCATTGTCTATTTTTCTCATCGTCAGCAAACAACAATCATTCAACCAAATAACGGAGGAAAGAAATAGAAATAGTAGAGCACAGGAGGGTTGGAGCTGGCTGATCACATCTGTGCCTCTGTTTCAGGATTTTGCCGCTCAACGAAAGAGAAAACGGAAGCGGGGGCGGGAGTCGGAGTAAGATGGGTGCGATAAAAATACCCCAAATCATATCATTCAAACCTGAATCATCCCGAGAACAAGAGAAAATAGGGATAACTCCTTGATGTGGTCTCGGACCAACAGTGATATCAACAAAGACGGAGTCGATGGCAGCTGATACGTCTCCAACGTATCGATAATTTCTTGTGTTCCATGCCACATTATTGATGTTATCTACATGTTTTATGCACACTTTATGTCATATTCGTGCATTTTCTGGAACTAACCTATTAACAAGATGCCGAAGTGCCGATCTGTCGTTTTCTCGCTGTTTTTGGTTTCAGAAATCCTAGTAAAAAAATATTCTCGGAATTGGACGAAATAAAAGCCCAGAGGCCTATTTTTCCACGAAGCTTCCAGAAGACCGAAGACGATACGAAGAGGGGCCACGGGGTGGCCAAACCCTAGGGCGGCGCGGCCCCACCCCTGGCCGCGCCGGCCTATGGTTTGGGCCCCCGTGCCGCCTCTCGACCTACCCTTCCGCCTACTTAAAGCCTCCGTGACGAAACCCCCAGCACCGAGAGCCACGATACGGAAAACCTTCCGGAGACGCCGTCACCGCCGATCCCATCTCGGGGGATCCCGGAGATCGCCTCCGGCACCCCGCCGGAGAGGGGAATCATCTCCCGGAGGACTCTACACCGCCATGGTCGCCTCCGGAGTGATGAGTGAGTAGTCTACCCCTGGACTATGGGTCCATAGCAGTAGCTAGATGGTTGTCTTCTCCCCATTGAGCTATCATTGTCGGATCTTGTGAGCTGCCTATCATGATCAAGATCATCTATATGTAATTCTATATGTTGCGTTTGTTGGGATCCGATGAATAGAGAATACTTGTTATGTTGATTATCAAAGTTATGCTTAAGTGTTGTTTATGATCTTGCATGCTCTCCGTTATTAGTAGATGCTCCGGCCAAGTAGATGCTTTTAACTCCAAGAGGGAGTACTTATGCTCGATAGTGGGTTCATGCCTCGCATTGACACCGGGACAATGTGATGAAAGTTCTAAGGTTGTGTTGTGCTCGTTGCCACTAGGGATAAAACATTGATGCTATGTCTAAGGATGTAGTTGTTGATTACATTACGCACCATACTTAATGCAATTGTCTCGTTGCTTGCAACTTAATACCGGAGAGGGTTCGGATGATAACCTCGAAGGTGGACTTTTTAGGCATAGATGCAATTGGATGGCGGTCTATGTACTTTGTCGTAATGCCCAATTAAATCTCACTATACTCATCATGATATGTATGTGCATTGTCATGCTCTCTTTATTTGTCAATTGCCCAACCGTAATTTGTTCACCCAACATGCTGTTCGTCTTATGGGAGAGACACCTCTAGTGAACTGTGGACCCCGGTCCAATTCTCTTTACTCGAAATACAATCTACTGCAATACTTGTTTTTACTCGTTTTCTCTCGCAAACAATCATCTTCCACACAATACGGTTAATCCTTTGTTACAGCAAGCCGGTGAGATTGACAACCTCACTCGTTTCGTTGGGGCAAAGTACTTTGGTTGTGTTGTGCAGGTTCCACGTTGGCGCCGGAATCTCCGGTGTTGCGCCGCACTACATCCCGCCGCCATCAACCTTCAACGTGCTTCTTGGCTCCTCCTGGTTCGATAAACCTTGGTTTCTTTCACGAGGGAAAACTTGCTGCTGTGCTCATCATACCTTCCTCTTGGGGTTGCCCAACGAACGTGTGAAATACACGCCATCAAGCATATTTTCTGGCGCCGTTGCCGGGGAGATCAAGACACGCTGCAAGGGGAGTCTCCACTTCTCAATCTCTTTACTTTGTTATTGTCTTGCTTTATTTTATTTACTACTTTGTTTGCTGCACTAAATCAAAACACAAAAAAATTAGTTGCTAGTTTTACTATCTTGTTTGCTATATCGAAAACACAAAAAAATTAGTTTACTTGCATTTACTTTATCTAGTTTGCTTTATTTACTATTGCTAAAATGGCTACCCCTGAAAATACTACGTTGTGTGACTTCACAACCACAAATAATAATGATTTCTTATGCACACCTATTGCTCCACCTGCTACTACAGCAGAATTCTTTGAAATTAAACTCGCTTTACTCGAATCTTGTTATGAAAGATCAATTTTCTGGAATTAGTTCCGATGATGCTTGCTGCCCATCTTAATAATTTTGTTGAACTATGTGAAATGCAAAAATATAAAGATGTAGATGGTGATATTATTAAACTAAAATTGTTCCCTTTCTCATTAAGAGGAAGAGCTAAAGATTGGTTGCTATCTCCGCCTAAGAATAGTATTGATTCATGGACTAAATGCAAGGATGCTTTTATTGGTAGATATTATCCCCCTGCTAAAATTATATCTTTGAGGAGTAGCATAATGAATTTTAAACAATTAGATACTGAACATGTTGCTCAAGCTTGGGAAAGAATGAAATCTCTAGTTAAAAATTGCCCAACCCATGGACTGACTACTTGGATGATCATCCAAACCTTCTATGCAGGACTAAATTTTTCTTCACGGAATTTATTGGATTCAGTTGCTGGAGGTACCTTTATGTCCATCACTCTTGGTGAAGCAACAAAGCTTCTTGATAATATGATGATCAACTACTCGAATGGCACACGGAAAGAGCTCCACAAGGTAAGAAGGTAAATTCTGTTGAGGAATCCTCTTCCTTGAATGATAAGGTTGATGCTATTATGTCTATGCTTGTGAATGATAGGACTAATATTGATCCTAATAATGTTCCGTTAGCTTCATTGGTTGCTGATACGTCTCCAACGTATCGATAATTTCTTGTGTTCCATGCCACATTATTGATGTTATCTACATGTTATATGCACACTTTATGTCATATTCGTGCATTTTCTGGAACTAACCTATTAACAAGATGCCGAAGTGCCAGCTCTCGTTTTCTGCTGTTTTTGGTTTCGTAAATCCTAGTAACGAAATATTCTCGAATCGGACGAAATCAACGCCAAAGATCTTAGAATCCCCGGAAGCATCCGGAACACACGAGAGGGACCAGAGGGGGGCACAGTGCCCACCACACCATGCCCTGGCGCGGCCTAGGGGGGCCCGCGCCCCCTAGGGTTTGGCCAGCCCTTCAGCCCTCCAGAGCCGCCTCTTCGCCTATTTAAAGCCTCCGTCGCGAAAACCCTGAGTCGTTCGACGAAACCCACGAAAACCTTCCAGAGCCGCCGCCATCGCGAAGCCAAGATCTGGGGGACAGGATCTCTGTTCCGGCACCCTGCCGGAGCGGGGAAGTGCCCCCGGAAGGCTTCTCCATCGACACCGCTGCCATCTCCACCGCCATCTTCATCACCGCTCGTCGCTCCCATGAGGAGGGAGTAGTTCTCCATCGAGGCTCGGGGATGTACCGGTAGCTATGTGGTTCATCTCTCTCCTATGTGTTTCAATACAATAATCTCATGAGCTGCCTTACATGATTGAGATTCATATGATGATGCTTGTAATCTAGATGTCATTATGCTAGTCAAGTGAGTTTTACTTATGTGATCTCCGTGAGACTCCTCGTCCCACGTGTGTAAAGGTGACAAGTGTGTGCACCGTGTGGGTCTCTTAGGCTAGATTTCACAGAATACTTATTCACTCGTTGAATGGCATAGTGAGGTGCTTATTTATATCTCTTTATGATTGCAATGTGTTTGTATCACAATTTATCTATGTGCTACTCTAGTGATGTGTTATTAAAGTAGTTTTATTCCTCCCGCATGTGTGCAAAGGTGACAAGTGCGTGCACCATGTTAGTACTTGGTTTATGCTATGATCATGATCTCTTGAAGATTGCGAAGTTAACTATTGCTATGATAATATTGATGTGATCTATTCCTCCTACATATGCATGAAGGTGACAAGTGTGCATGCTATGCTAGTACTTGGTTTAGTCTCGTTGATATATCTTACACTAAAGGTTACTAAAACATGAGCATTATTGTGGAGCTTGTTAACTCCGGCATTGAGGGTTCGTGTAATCCTACGCAATGTGTTCATCATCCAACAAAAGTGTAGAGTATGCATTTATCTATCCTCGTTATGTGATCAATGTTGAGAGTGTCCACTAGTGAAAGTCTAATCCCTAGGCCTTGTTCCTAAATATCGCTATCGCTGCTTGTTTACTCGTTTTACCGTGTTACTACTGCTGAGTTACTACCGCTTGTTTATCGTTTTACCGTGTTACTACCGCTGCAATACTACCACCATCAACTACACGCCAGATAAGCACTTTTCTCGGCACCGTTGCTACTGCTCATACTTATTCATACCACCCGTATTTCACTATCTCTTCGCCGAACTAGTGCACCTATTAGGTGTGTTGGGGACACAAGAGACTTCTTGCTTTGTGGTTGCAGTGGTTGCATGAGAGGGATATCTTTGACCTCTTCCTCCCCGAGTTCGATAAACCTTGGGTATCCACTTAAGGGAAACTTGCCGCTGCTCTACAAACCTCTCGCTCTTGGAGGCCCAACACTGTCTACAAGAATAGAAGCTCCCGTAGACATCAAGCACTTTTCTCGGCGCCGTTGCCGGGGAGGAAAGGTAAAAAGGCACTCATACTACGGTCCCAGTGTAAAGTATTTTTCCGGCGCCGTTGTGTGTGTGCTCGAAGCTATTTCCTTTAGATCCCGCAATTGCATCTTGTTGTTTCTTGTTTACACTAGTTTGGCATAATGTATAAGAGTGAGCTTCTTGTTCTATTTCCTCGATTTAAAACATGGATTGTTTGATGCGAAAATTAAAAAACCTATGAAATCTTATTTGCATGCTGGTAGTAATATTAGTATGAACGCTTTGAACACCATTGTTGATAATGATATAGAAAGTTCTAAGCTTGGGGAAGCTGGTTTTCATGATATTTTTAGTCCCCCAAGCATTGAGGAGAAAATTTTCTTTGATGATACTTTGCCTCCTATTTATGATGATTATAATGATAGTGGTCTTTTGGTGCCACCTACTATGGAGAGTAAATTTTGTTGTGATTATACTATGCCTCCTACACTTGATGAGAATAATAATGATAGCTACTTTGTTGAATTTGCTCCCACTACAACTAATAAAATTGACTATGCCTATGTGGAGAGTAATTATTTTATGCATGAGACTCATGATAAGAATGCTTTATGTGATAGTTATATTGTTGAGTTTGCTCATGATACCACTCGGATATTATTATGAGAGAGGAAAATATGGTTGTAGAAATTTTCATGTTACTAAAATGCCTCTCTATGTGCTGAAATTTTTGAAGCTACACTTGTTTTATCTTCCTATGCTTGTTACTTTGCTCTTCATGAACTTGTTTATTTACAAGATTCCTATGCATAGGAAGCATGTTAGACTTAAATGTGTTTTTAATTTGCCTCTTGATGCTCTCTTTTGCTTCACATACTATTTCTTGCGAGTGCATCATTAAAACTGCTGAGCCCATCTTAATGGCTATAAAGAAAAGAACTTCTTGGGAGATAACCCATGTGTTATTTTGCTACAGTACTTTGTTTTATATTTGTGTCTTGGAAGTTGTTTACTACTGTAGCAACCTCTCCTTATCTTAGTTTTGTGTTTTGTTGTGCCAAGTAAAGTCTTTGATAGTAAAGTAAGTACTAGATTTGGATTACTGCGCAGAAAACAGATTTCTTTGCTGTCACGAATCTGGGTCTAATTCTCTGTAGGTAACTCAGAAAATTATGCAAATTTACGTGAGTGATCCTCAGATATGTACGCAACTTTCATTCAATTTGAGCATTTTCGTTTGAGCAAGTCTGGTGGCCTAATAAAATCCATCTTTACGGACTGTTCTGTTTTGACAGATTCTGCCTTTTATTTCGCATTGCCTCTTTTGCTATGTTGGATGAATTTCTTTGATCCATTAATGTCCAGTAGCTTTATGCAATGTCCAGAAGTGTTAAGAATGATTGTGTCACCTCTGAACATGTTAATTTTTATTGTCCACTAACCCTCTAATGAGTTGTTTCGAGTTTGGTGTGGAGGAAGTTTTCAAGGGTCAAGAGAGGAGGATGATATACTACGATCAAGAAGAGTGAAAAGTCTAAGCTTGGGGATGCCCCGGTGGTTCATCCCTGCATATATCAAGAAGACTCAAGCGTCTAAGCTTGGGGATGCCCAAGGCATCCCCTTCTTCATCGATAAATTATCAGGTTCCTCCCCTGAAACTATATTTTTATTCCATCACATCTTATGTGCTTTTTCTTGGAGCGTCTGTGTTCTTTTGTTTTTGTTTTTGTTTGAATAAATTGGATTACATCATGCTTGTGTGGGAGAGAGACACGCTCCGCTGGTTCATATGAACACATGTGTTCTTAGCTCATAATATTCATGGCGAAGTTTCCTCTTCGTTAAATTGTTATATTGTTGGAATTGGAAAATGATACATGTAGTAATTGTTATAATGTCTTGGGTAATGTGATACTTGGCAATTGTTGTGCTCATGTTTAAGCTCTTGCATCATATACTTTGCACCTATTAGTGAAGAATACATAGAGCATGCTAAAATTTGGTTTGCATAATTGGTCTCTCTAAAGTCTAGATAATTTCTAGTATTGAGTTTTGAACAACAAGGAAGACGGTGTAGAGTCTTATAATGTTTTCAATATGTCTTTTATGTGAGTTTTGCTGCACCGGTTCATCCTTGTGTTTGTTTCAAATAAGCCTTGCTAGCCTAAACCTTGTATCGAGAGGGAATACTTCTCATGCATCCAAAATACTTGAGCCAACCACTATGCCATTTGTGTCCACCATACCTACCTATACTACATGGTATTTTCCCGCCATTCCAAAGTAAATTGCTTGAGTGCTACCTTTAAAATTCCATCATTCACCTTTGCAATATATAGCTCATGGGACAAATAGCTTAAAAACTATTGTGGTATTGAATATGTAATTATGCACTTTATCTCTTATTAAGTTGCTTGTTGTGCGATAACCATGTTTACTGGGGAACGCCATCAACTCTTTGTTGAATTTCATGTGAGTTGTTATGCATGTTCGTCTTGTCTGAAGTAAGGGCGGTTTTCACAATCAAATGGTTTGAGTATGCATATTGTTAGAGAAGAACATTGGGCCGCTAACTAAAGCCATGAATCATGGTGGAAGTTTCAGCTTTGGACATAAAACCTCAATCTCTTATGAGAATATTAATCGTTGTTGAATGCTTAAGCATTAAAAGAGGAGTCCATTATCTCGTTGTCTATGTTGTCCCTGGTATGGGTGTCTAAGTTGAAGAATGATCAAAAGCGAGAAATCCAATGCGAACTTTCTCCTTAGACCCTTGTACAGGGCGGCATAGAGGTACCCCTTTGTGACACTTGGTTGAAACATATGTTATGCAATGATGATCAGTGTTAACCCAAGCTAATTAGGACAAGGTGCGGGCACTATTGGTACACTATGCATGAGGCTTGCAACTTATAAGACATAATTTACATGATGCATACGCTTTATTACTACCGTTGACAAAGTTGTTTCATGTTTTCAAAATCAAAGCTCTAGCACAAATATAGCAATCGATGCTTTTCCTCTATGAGGACCATTCTTTTACTTTCAATGTTGAGTCAGCTCACCTATTTCTCTCCACCTCAAGAAGCAAACACTTGTGTGAACCGTGCATTGATTCCTACATATTTGCATATTGCATTTGTTATATTGCTTTGCATTGACAATTATCCATGAGATATACATGTTACAAGTTGAAAGCAACCGCTGAAACTTAATCTTCTTTTGTGTTGCTTCAATACCTTTACTTTGAATTATTACTTTATGAGTTAACTCTTATGCAAGACTTATTGATGCTTGTCTTGAAGTGCTATTCATGAAAAGTCTTTGCTTTATGATTCAGTTGTTTACCTATGTCATACACATTGTTTTGATCGCTGCATTCACTACATATGCTTTACAAATAGTATGATCAAGTTTATGATGGCATGTCACTCTAGAAATTATCCTTGTTATCGTTTTACCTGCTCGGGACGAGCAGAACTAAGCTTGGGGATGCCGATACGTCTCCAACGTATCGATAATTTCTTGTGTTCCATGCCACATTATTGATGTTATCTACATGTTATATGCACACTTTATGTCATATTCGTGCATTTTCCGGAACTAACCTATTAACAAGATACCGAAGTGCCGCTTCCGTTTTCTCGCTGTTTTTGGTTTCAGAAATCCTAGTAACGAAATATTCTCGAATCGGACGAAATCAACGCCAAAGATCTTAGAATCCCCGAAGCATCCGGAACACACGAGAGGGACCGGAGGGGGGTACAGGCCCACCACACCATGCCTCGGCGCGGCCTAGGGGGCCCGCGCCCCCTAGGGTTTGGCCAGCCCTTCAGCCCTCCGCAGCCGCCTCTTCGCCTATTTAAAGCCTCCGTCGCGAAAACCCCGAGGCGTTCGACGAAAACCACAGAAACCTTCCGCAGCCGCCGCCATCGCGAAGCCAAGATCCGGGGGACAGGAGTCTTTGTTCCGCACCCTCGCCGGAGCGGGGAAGTGCCCCCGAAGGCTTCTCCATCGACACCGCTGCCATCTCCACCGCCATCTTCATCACCGCTGCTGCTCCCATGAGGAGGGAGTAGTTCTCCATCGAGGCTCGGGGATGTACCGGTAGCTATGTGGTTCATCTCTCTCCTATGTGTTTCAATACAATAATCTCATGAGCT